>NC_048539.1:13303877-13603877 GCF_902806685.2 Maniola hyperantus | reverse complement strand
TAAGTACTTATTAGACCTTCCGTTGTAGTTTGAAGCTACAGTGGTTTGAATATCATATTTTAATACGATGGGGCCACTAAAAATTGTGAAATAAAAAAAATTCAAATAAAAATAAAAACCGACTTCAATAACCACCAACACTAAAAAGTAAAAACTAATTTAATTTATTACCCAATATAAATTATGTATACAAGAGTTATTGTAGTTCTATAGTAATATTTTTTGGAGTCGGTGGTTATTGAAGTCGGTTTTTATTTTTTTTGAATTTTTTGTGTGTGTGTGAAGTAGTGAACATATATAATTTTGCTTTTAGTTTCGCAACCATTAGGTTGAATTTAGTAGGTAGGAATTTGGTAGCACTTTTTACCAAACGTGACGTAATTTTCTTGTTCTTCTCTTGTTCACAGTCCGTGCCCAATCTGCGGTGACAAGATAAGCGGTTTCCACTACGGCATCTTCTCATGCGAGTCGTGTAAAGGCTTCTTCAAGCGAACGGTGCAGAATCGCAAGAACTACATGTGCCTCCGAGGCGGCAACTGTCCAGTCACCGTGGCCACCAGGAAAAAGTGCCCCGCTTGCCGATTTGACAAGTGTCTGGGATGTGGGATGAAACTTGAAGGTAGGCCTAATAATCTAAATATATAAAAGGAAAAGGTGACTGACTGACTGACTGACTGACTGATCTATCAACGCACAGCTCAAACTACTGGACGGATCGGGAAATTTGGCATGCAGATAGCTATTATGACGTAGGCATCCGCTAAGAAAGGGTTTTTGAAAGTTCAACCCCTAAGGGAGTAAAATAGGGATTTGAAATTTGTGTAGTCCACGCGGATGAAGTCGCAAGCATAAGCTAGTGATTAATTATAATCTATATTAATCTAAATATATAAAATGAAAAGGTGACTGACTGACTGACTGACTGACTGACTGATCTATCAACGTACAGCTCAAACTACTGGACGGATCGGGCTGAAATTTGGCATGCAGGTAGCTATTGTGACGTAGGCATCCGCTAAGAAAGGATTTTTGAAAATTCAACCCCTAAGGGGGTGAAATAGCGGTTTGAAATTTGTGTAGTCCACGCGGACGAAGTCGCGAGCATTAGCTAGTATTATATACTGGTAAAGTTTGTAAGTCTGTTTGTAGGGTATCTTCGATTTGCAATCAGCTTTTGGCTATCAGCTTTTGACTGAGATAAATGAAAAACTTTGAGAAAGATCCAAGCGTATTCACTGATAATTCTATGAAGTATTTCCGTAAAATCTAGTCTAGTTAAAAACTAAGAAACTATCATTTTTGCAGCAATAAGAGAAGACAGAACTCGCGGAGGTCGCTCAACGTATCAGTGTTCATACACGCTCTCGGGCGCCGCCTCCACGGGCTCGCTGCTCTCAGCGCACGCTCCGACCACGCTCCGGCACGCCTCCAGCCTCACTTGCGTAAGTATCCAAGAAGCAAACGCTCATCATTTACACACCCATATTATTTATCGTAACCTCGAAAAGCTGGGTGGTTTTACCCATATTTGAAATCATAACCTCGAAATCTGGTTGTTATACCCATATTTTTAATCATAACCTCGAAATCTGGGTGTTACACCCATATTCTTCATCGTAACCTTGAAAGCTGGATGTTACAGTACGCGCGGCGAGAGTTTGGCTTTGACCGTTATTGCGCAGAAATCAGAAATTGGGTATCAACGGGCAATTAGTGGGGTGCGGGGCGGGTGTGTAGGCGCACGCGGTGCTCTGATTGGCGCTCCACTGCTCCAGTCGTTCCCTGCCTCTCGCATCGATACGACGTACCGCGCACTCGTGTTGTACAATCACGTTCACAAGTGAATTGCTATTTTCGTTAATTGTTTATTGTTGTCGATTGTTATTATTTGTTGAGTTTGTAGAAAAAGTATCCTTAATGGGTGCCCAGGAATGGGGAAAAATATGTAAAAAGGTAAAAGATATAGAAGAAGAGTACGTCAAGAGTGACCATGTAGTTGATTTACTTACCGAGCAATTTATAATTCGCGTCGATGATAATTCCGAAGACGATGATTCTGATGATGGTTATGAAGATGATGATGATGACAACTGCAACCGAGGAAGCCCTGAACCCGGACCCTCAACAAGCAAAAGACGTTGCACAATTTCGTGTCGCGGCAGCACCACTGGACCATGCGGTGATTTCATAGAAGGCGTTAAACCTTTAACTGATTCAGAATCTGAATAGCACTGCTGCTAAGACTTTTTTTTAATGTTAACTTTTGTATTTAATAATTATTTTAAGTTTTCTTTTGTTTGTATGTACCAATTTTACATGTATCTTGGAATAAATAATTTTATTAAAAAACAATTATTTAGAATTTTCATCGCTGTCTCTGTAAACTTTAAAAGGAAATAAACATTTTATATAAGTAAAATAACTATGAATAGTTTTAATAAATGAAGAAGTTTATCTATTTCGTATTATTTTCTAGCTTTATTACCACTGTACATGAATTTTGACCCACTCAAATATCCAACCTGGTACATAAAAAAGGAAAAGTATTGTGTGCGTGACAGTACCCATGCGCAGTAATCCCCTCCACCCGAAGGTCAAAGCCAAACTCTCGCCGCGCGATCTGTACCACCCATATTCTTAACCGTAACCTCAAACTTACACCCATATTCTTAATCGTAACCTTGAAAACTGGGTGTTACACCCGTATTCTTAATTGTGACCTCGAAAGCTGGGTGTTACACCCGTATTCTTAATCCCGAAAGCTCCTCGACTCTAACTCACTTGAGGGAACCTCAAGGAATTACTTGAAACCTCAAAATTGGTACTTTTCGTTGTAAGAATGAGGAAATAATGAGGTTCCTCATATGAATGTGAGTCGAATGGAGTCGAGGCTGAGTCGAGGTAAATTCAATAATTACGCCATTATTTGGAAGAATTTTTCAAATCAAAATAACCCATATTATGTTTAAATTTTAAAATCGTATATTCATCCTTTTATTTTTTAGGTGAATGGCCCTGGGTCGTACAACAGTCGAGGGGAATCAAGTAACAGCCGACTCACGCCTGACATACCCCCATTATTGCAGGTAACTCAAATTACTTTCTTAAACAGAAAATTTTGTATTGGTTGCCTACATGACTGGCATTTTATGAGAGAAAACTTGGTAAATGGGAGACAGACGTCTGACCGATGCCTCCCCATAAGAATAGTCCTTCGAATATTAATAAAAGTTGAGTCTGGAGCTTGTCTTAATTTGTGTCTTAAAATGACCCGCTATAGAGGAAGAGGAGTAGTTACTTGTGGTGTATGTTATGTTATGTACATTGTACTCGAACACAAAGTATTGAATCAGCTTGCGACTATGTGTACTTTACTATCCAAATCGTCAATTCCAGTTTGAGTGCTCACTCGCTAACAAACTGTTGTGTAGTTTGGTGAGATATAAAGTTATTAGTGCATTCAATAAATATATTTTTAAGGAAATAATGGACGTGGAACATTTATGGCAATACAACGAGTCGGAACTCAGTCGCATGAGCAAGTCCACCGGCAGTCCGTCTGCCAACCCGCTGCTGGCAGCGAGTGGCATCACCGCGCAGAACTCTAGCGCGGACTTCCTCGCCGACCTGTGCAACATTGCTGATCACCGCCTCTACAAGATCGTCAAGTGGTGCAAGAGTCTGCCGCTCTTCAAGAATATTTCGGTGAGCTTTCCTTATCATAGGTAATTTGAGCAAGTGACCGGCAGTGTCTGCCAACCCGGTGCTGGCAGCGAGTGGCATCACCGCGCAGAACTCTAGCGCGGACTTCCTCGCTGACCTGTGCAACATTGCTGATCACCGCCTCTACAAGATCGTCAAGTGGTGCAAGAGTCTGCCGCTCTTCAAGAATATTTCGGTGAGCTTTCCTTATCATAGGTAATTTGAGCAAGTGACCGGCAGTGTCTGCCAACCCGGTGCTGGCAGCGAGTGGCATCACCGCGCAGAACTCTAGCGCGGACTTCCTCGCCGACCTGTGCAACATTGCTGATCACCGCCTCTACAAGATCGTCAAGTGGTGCAAGAGTCTGCCGCTCTTCAAGAATATTTCGGTGAGCTTTCCTTATCATAGGTAATTTGAGCAAGTGACCGGCAGTGTCTGCCAACCCGGTGCTGGCAGCGAGTGGCATCACCGCGCAGAACTCTAGCGCGGACTTCCTCGCCGACCTGTGCAACATTGCTGATCACCGCCTCTACAAGATCGTCAAGTGGTGCAAGAGTCTGCCGCTCTTCAAGAATATTTCGGTGAGCTTTCCTTATCATAGGTAATTTGAGCAAGTGACCGGCAGTGTCTGCCAACCCGGTGCTGGCAGCGAGTGGCATCACCGCGCAGAACTCTAGCGCAGACTTCCTCGCCGACCTGTGCAACATTGCTGATCACCGCCTCTACAAGATCGTCAAGTGGTGCAAGAGTCTGCCGCTCTTCAAGAATATTTCGGTGAGCTTTCCTTATCATAGGTAATTTGAGCAAGTGACCGGCAGTGTCTGCCAACCCGGTGCTGGCAGCGAGTGGCATCACCGCGCAGAACTCTTGTGCGGACTTCCTTGCCGACCTGTGCAACATCGCCGACCATCGCCTCTACAAGTGGTGCAAGAGTCTGCCGCTCATCAAGAGTATATTCCACGTATATTCCCACTATAGCTTTACGACCAATTTCGATTTTCAAACGAGTCGTTGGGAGCCATTAGCATGAGCACATAAGAAAGTGTTCTGTGGAAATCCTTGAACGAAACATAGCAAGGGAAAACAGCGACAACGGGGCCTGGATTTAATGGGTGTTTTGTTATTAACATAGAAATGCATTTGCTTACTTATTTTTGTTTCTAAATTGGTTGAAGTAATTCTCTGCAATCTTGTCTCGATTACTAGAATTTTAGATAACTTTTAGGTCTTTTCAAGTCCACTTGTAAAGATTTTCTAACTAATAGGGTATTAGGATTTTATTCTGTTCGGCTTCTGTTTTTCAAAGTTGTTATTGAGATTCATACCTCTATTCACTTTATTTGAGGGGCAGATTCTACCTATATTCCATAACGACACCCTTTTTAAACTACGCTACCCTTGTTGAAAAATGTTGCGCTGGACTTACAAACTAAGTTCTCTGGCAAAACCAATGATGTTAAAACTGAAATGGTGTCTGACTTTTTCTAAAGGTCCCTTCCACCCGGGTTTTTTAACAGCTTATCATTTGCTTGCAGATCGACGACCAGATCTGTCTCCTGATCAACAGCTGGTGCGAGCTACTGGTGCTGTCATGCTGCTACCGCGGCGTCAGCACGCCGGGGGAGGTGCGTGTTGGCGGCGGCCGAGGCATCACCCTGCACCAAAGTGCCAAGTTAGTTCTTTTACATACAGATTCTAACTGGACATGTCTGTTTTCAGAAACATATGTATGGGATGCGGATTCCTATTGGGGGGCCCGACCCTGGGCACGCAACTCTAATTTTTCGGAATAAAACCTTTCGTGCTGCGCCCTGTTTCTCTCCAGTCGTGTTGGATTGCTGTCTCATCTGTATATATAAAATTCAAAGTCCTGACTGACTGACTGACTGACTTATATACCAACGCACAGCCTAAAACGCTGGTCCTAGAGATATGGAATTTGGAGGGTGTGTTCTTTGTAAGGAGTAGGTATCCACTAAGAAAGAATTTTTCAAAATTCCACACCCAAGTGGGTTAAATGGGGATTTGAAATTTATGTAGTCCGCGCGGACGAAGTCGCGAGCATAAGCCACTCGGTCTATAAGGGAGGAAGTAGTGTCTGCACACACACTAGTGCACTAATTGACTGCAGTGGCTGAAAATTTTCCTAGAGAACATTATAGCAATGATAGTTCTATTCTGGTGTTTCGAAGTTTCAATCAAACGACGGAGAAATTTGACGATGTAAAAGAGCTTTTAAAATTAAAAGTTCCTATAAGTAAAGAGTATTTTAAAATCGAATTCAGAAATAGCTATACAAATATCACCAGTAAACACTAAAAAAAGTAAAGGTCCCAATAGTCCTCCTTGCACTAAAGTATTAATTTGTTTGCAGATACGGTCTGACGCCCTGTATAGAACGAATGCTCAGCTTCACGGACCACTTGAGGAGGCTACGGGTTGACCGATACGAATATGTTGCGCTCAAGGTCATCGTACTGCTTACTTCAGGTAAACATTTTTTTTAATGACTTCCAATTTTGTTTTATTATAAACATCAAATGTTTTACAATATTCAAATGAGCAAAAACAATTGTTTTAAGAGTCTTACCGCCGCACTCAGAGTCGCTAATCGTTACATAAGATTGAGTTAAAACGAGACAGATTTATGTGCGAGATATAGCTATGACGCTATAAGCTAGTGTATGGTATAATGAAACAAGACGCTCTACGATCTCTTCCTTCTTTTTTGTCAGATGCTCCAGAACTTCGTGAAGCGGAAAAAGTGCGAGCATCTCAAGAAAAAGCGCTTGCAGCTCTTCAAGCGTACACGGCGGCGCACTCGCCCGACACGCCCGCCAAGTTCGGGGAACTATTGCTGCGTATTCCCGAACTGCAACGAACTTGCCAGGTGATTATATACCTTATCGCTTAGAAATTAAGGTTGAGTATTGAAGGAAAAAGTGTGAGCGTCTCAAGAAAAAGCGCTTGCGACGTTTCAAGCGTACACGGCGGCTTACTCGCCCGACAGGCCCCCCAAGTTCGGGGAACTCTTGCTGCGTATTTTCGAACTACAACAAACTTGCCAGGTGATTATATACCTTATCGCTCTGAAATTTAGGCTGAGTATTGAAGGGAAAAGTGCGAGCGTCTCAAGAAAAAGCGCTTACGGCGCTTCAAGCGTACACGGCGGCGCACTCGCCCGACACGCCCGCCAAGTTCGGGGAGCTATTGCTGCGTATTCCCGAACTGCAACGAACTTGCCAGGTGATTATAAACGTTATTGCTTAGGAATTTAGGCTGAGTATTAAAGGAAAAAGTGCGAGCAACCGAAGAAAACTTAAGCGAGTGAAAATCTAAAGTTAGGTTAGTGTAGAACATAAAATTCATGTGCCGCATTCGGCCGCATTTTGGGATTTGATCAAATCTCGGTTTTCATTATTTCATTGCGACATATAAATGAATATCGTTAATATTGTATTATAATTATTGGTTTATTTCTTCCCACAGTTCTTCATGCAAGTCGGCAAAGAAATGCTCAACCCTGCCAACAAGGGCAAAGATGGGGAAGGTCCCAGTTTCAACCTCTTAATGGAGCTGCTAAGGGGTGACCACTGACCTCCTGACTCCTCAGTCCACAGTCTGACCAAGTGAAAACATTGCTCAAGTACGAACGAGACTAACATGTAAAATAGATAAGCCTTTAATGACATTACTTTTTAATAATGACAGTTAATGGTCTAAGAGCCCGTGAGGGCCAGACCTTCGTTATTTTATAAAATCTGAAAGTTTCTATGCGCATTGTCCCCAAGATATTATATTAAAGTTTAAGGTTGTCTGGCAGGGGGTTGCCGCGATACTAAGTGTCTGGCAACGCATGACGTGATTTCTAATACTATTCCGAAGAAAATATATTAAAATTAAACTTTGTACTTTGACGAAAGATTTTATACGTTATCTGCCAAAGCCACCATTATCAAAACTTCATAGGCGCTGATTGTTCCTCTCTGTGTTGGGAACAATGCGCAGAGAAACTTTCGGCTTTCATAAAATAACGAAGGTCATAATCACAGATCTATGCTTATATTACTACAAATGGTACTATGTATGGTACGGTATGGTACTACATGGAGAGAATTACTACAGAATACTCTGTCTGTATCTATCCAATAAATTTTCAATTGAATTAGGTATGCACTCTAGTCCTCAGATATTTAGAAAATGCGGCCTCCCTTGAATACTATTTTCGCCACTAATTTATTATATTAAGAATGAAGGTGAAAACACATTGCTGTGTTGTGGTATGTTGCAAGTTGTTACGTTATCGCGACCAATCGGAGCGCAACAGAGCACCTCAACAATGCGCTTAAGTATGAGATTTTACATCTCATCAATGCTGATTTAGTGATTACATTTCGAGCGTCGAAAACTCAAAACACAATAACTTCAGAGCAAAATTACGGCCAATTTTATTTTTGCAAGGTTTTCACTTCGTAATATGGATGAACTTAAGCTTTAAAACTAGATAGTTAAGGTCAATTTTCCTTGAACGCTGAAGCGTTTCTACGTACGACTACTATCAACGTTGGTGTAATGTTAAATCTCATATTAAGCACGCAGACTTTACGTATTACGTATGGACCGCTTTGACCACTTCGCAATATTATAGTGCCCATGTTTACAGTTTATATGTATGATTCCGATCACCTGTCGCGTAACGATAAGCCACAACATAAAAATGATTGCACCTTTGCTAGTAGCTTATGTAGCTTATGAAAAGGAAACAATAAATAAACAATGGACTGTCTAACGTTATTGCCTTAGTATATTAAAAACTAAGTCCCGAGTGAATCGGCCTTCAATCAAAGACTGCTTTCATGAACATGAGATAATATTATATTTGTATGCTTCTTACGAAATGTAAGTATATTTTTTAGTCCTCGAACATTCAACCTATAGAAAATGCGTCATCTTCTGTAAAAAGTACTAAAGGATACTAAGTAAAAAAATAATAATTGCAAAGTAGGCATTTAAATATAATTCAATTAGTCGTTTTTATTTATTTATTTAGCAAGTGTTTTGAGGGTCAATGCACATTGCAGCAGAGTGAAATAAAAATAAAATTGGATAAAGTTGCAACGAAGTGAACGCGTCAAATTACTAAATAAACCAAACTTTATCTCCACATGTAATGTACTTATACGTAACCCGTACTAATACGTACCTACATCTAACTTTTACGTAAGAAACAAAAACAAAGTGATGCAGCGGATTCGTACCTCTCTTTTTACTTCACTTAAATACGCACATTACGAGTTCAGTTCATTCTTCTGCAGGATCATCTTTCTCATTGGCTAATGTAAATCATACGTTCAATAAAGTTAGTAATAAGTTATAGTGTAATAAAGATAAAGACTTAATAAGAATTTGGAAAAAGCGGCCATCGTCGTCGTTGTCGATACGATAACGCGCCACTTCGCTTCCACTCTACCGCAATGTGCCCTGAGCCTTGTGGCATGTTGTACTTGTTACCATAGGTTGAATTACTATTAATATTATTCAAATATATGAATTGAATATAATAATAATACAATACTTATAGGTTGAAATATTAGGTACTACATCACTATAGGTTGAATTATCGAACTTTTTAATTATTGTAACATGAGTGTATTTTTGTAAATTACAATTTTATGATGCATTTATTCCATACATTATGTACATAGCTCTCAAAAATTACATTTAAACACTCCGTACGCGTAAATATTTATATGTATGTTTTTATCTATTAAATATTTTTATAATTATTAAGTTAAACATGATGTGTGCAATTTTTTGTAACAGCCATCGATATCAATCGATACTATTTTGTGCATTGATGTTCAAAAGCTAATACAATGTATTTCGCCATCAGAACCAAAGTGACCGAACTCAAAATTTAAGTTTTTTGGTAAAACTCTTTTTGGTGTTATAATAATATATTGAGCAGATATTTACTTCAAGATCAAGATACTTAGAAACTTTTGAAATGAAATGTATTTAACTCGCACATTTAACATTTTTTTCGTTTATCTTGTTATCTTACATCATTTTCGTTCTGAAGGTGGTATCTAATATTAATATAAAACTGACACTGCCACTTGCTTTTATATTAGAATATTTTTGATAAGGCCAAGGGATCAAAAACCTATGATGATAAATAATAATACATTGTATGAGTAATAATGAATATGATACAAAAAGTTTTAAATCGACATCTATCAACGAATTAAAATTGCTCCATCTATTGGAACATAATATAGTTAAGTTTTTTTAAAATCATCAACAGCTAAAATAAAATATTTATGTAATATTATAAAACACTGGCGTTTAAAACAGATTAAATTGACCCCCAGAGTCACTTCAGAGGAACTAATGTGTTGTAACCCAAAATTTTGGATATTTTTTAAATGCTATTTAATTTAACATGTAAATATTTTTCTACCTACATAATGAAAAGAATTTAAAGAGCGGGTCCACGTTTCAAGGTAGATTTAATTTGATTTCTTCGAAATTTATATATTTTCCATTTGATTGTTGTCATTTACTCGTAAACGTTTAAGATTTGATTAAAAAATGACCTTGGTCATTTTGGGCTAAGTAAAATGCTATGAGGTCCTCAATCATCTATTTTGATACACTTAAAAAAAGGTTTTGTAAAAAAACAAATAAAAAAGTTAAATAAAAATAAAAATACAAAGGTGTAATATTTGTACGCGACTGTAATCAATGTCTATAAAAATAAAAATAAATTTTGTGTATTTTTTCTACGAAAGATTCTGGATAATAGGTATTTTGTGAACACAGCTTTGCCAAAAGGTAACTGTAGTTATTTCAAGTCGTAACGCAAAATTTGCGTGTTCGTAGGACTTAAATAGGTTTGTACTAAATCGTAGGTAGGAAGTGTAATATTCGTAAGTTTTGTGTATATTTTTTTTGTGTAAGCTGTGATTTAAGGCTCTGGAGAAGCCCTTTTTGCAATCATTGCCATTTTGTTTAAGTTACTTAATAATGTACTTTTAAACTTTAATTTAGGGTGTAATTACGTGAAGGTGAAACTTTCATTTTAGTTTGGAATTTTGTTTATTTAGTTATTAATTAAAATAAAACAAAGATACTGACACGTTGACCATAGGGTGACGATATTTTATTATGTTGTTTCTTTCCGTCTTTAATTTTTATAGTAATTGTATAGCAGGTATTATTTATGTTTTGATTTGTTTTGTGCAATAGGTACATGGCATAAAGTTTTTTAAATTATAAATGTCGGTTTGCAATTAAAACCTGATTAAATATAATATATACTTTATGCTTTGTGCAAGCACTTTTTCGAGCTGCAAAAGTCAGCTTTTGGAACCAGTAATTCACTGCCGTTTGTTAAAATAAGATAAAATTGCTTAAAGCAAAAAAAAGTTTTGTTGCAATAATATTTGAAGAGAAATATTTTGTTTTATAGTATTTTAGAGATGAATATCGTACTAGAATGTAGTTTTATTTAAGTTTAGATTACAAATCTGTTGTAGATTATATTTGTCAGATTTAAAAAAAACATTTTTTTGCTGGTATTATAAAATATATTTTTTACTTTTTAAAGCAATTTTGTTTTATATGAAACAAAAGTATGACAGGGTTTCATACAATAATCTTAATCATATCAATAGATAAAATTTGTAATATATTCCGTCAATATAAAATAAACAATACAATATAAGCAAGTATTATAACTATTTTTTTAGCAAATATTTGTATCATACGGGCACAAGTACTTTGATTCTAATTTTAGTTCGTAATATTTGAGCTCATATTATATATAAGAAATTATGTAATAATTATAACATAATGTTTTAAAAATGTGCCACATAAATGCTACTTTTAATATAAACGGTTAATGAGATTTATATGACGTGATTTCAGTTATTTTTGTGATGGAACATATTGCCAGATTGATAATTAATAAATAATTATACCAAGTAGATGATATGTTATAACGGAACTTCAGAGCAAAGTGGAAAGTAAATTGGACTGCAATTTCAAGTGGTCCTGTATTTAATAACTTTTGCGGGACAGTGAAATAAATAATTACTGTAATTTAAATTGTTTAATTTTTGTGAATTGAATTTTTGGTCATTGCTATTGATTGAATGCGATTATGTTGAGCAATATGAAAAAAGTAAAAGGACCACCAAAAAATATTTTTATGCTTAAAGCTTTTTTTTACAGTAAAACAGTTTTTAAGAATTAATTATGTTGAGTTCCATAACTTTCATAGTTCAATCTAAATATATAAGAGCAAAAGGTGACTGACTGACTGATTGATCTATCAACGCACAGCTCAAACTACGGGTCGGATCGGGCCGAAATTTGGAATTCAAATAGCTATTATGAAGTACCTAGATATACGCTATGAAAAGATTTTTGAAAATTGTACCAGGTGGTCAAATTATATAATAGTTTGAAATTTGTGTAGTACACGCGGATGAAGTCGCGGGCATAAGCTAGATTTGTATAATCTTCAACGCACAATCAGTTTTATACCTATAATCTAATAAAATAAGAAAATACAGTGGCATCTATTTGTGTTAAAAGTTAATGAACTGATAATAATAGGGTTTTAGTTAGTATTTTTTTTATTGAATATTTTTATTTTTATTATTATAGAAGAAAAACTGTTCATTGAAAATTTAGCGGTTTTTCATTCCAGGATTTTCAAATTAAAAAAAACTAACCTTATAGTCCGTTATACCTAGTTGGCCTGTGCTAGTGATCTTGTTTACTAAGGCGCAAACACATTGTTGTGGTGTCGCAACATAATCTGTCGATGGTCGAAAAATCGTAGTGCGTCTGAGCATTTTTGTGCTCGTGTGAGCGACGGATATTTCGCACGTCTTACATGATTTTAATTTACTTAAATATCACGACACACAACATCACAGTAATGTGTCTTCGCCTTTACCAACAGTTATTTTGTAACAACATCAACACATTAACAGTTTAGTTCTGCGATAGGCGATATGTACCCCAAGTACAATCAGTAATTGCTATGTAACTAAATTAGTTTTCGAAAAGTTTATGAAACTAAAACTGGCAGTGAGAATCGTATTATAACTTATAAGTTTTCGAAATTTATAAACTCGTACTTGGGGAGAGAGATACTGTATAACTACATAGAAAAGAAAACAAAAGTGTAGTACGCGACAGGTTGAAATGGCAATCGGGGAGGGAACGCCGCCCCGCACAGCCCCCGCGCTATCTCGGTGCGGGCGAGCGCGGGAGACTCATATCCCGATTGTTATCTCTACCTGTCGCGGACTATATGTACCTACTGTTCAGTTTTTATTTCAAATACATTTGCTCGTAAATTGGCTTAGTACACCGCAGACTATACCGCACAGTTGGCCACCTTAGAAACCGTACGGTAATATTAATAACGCTCTAGTGCGGTAATAAGAAATTGAATATAGATATTTTTATAGTTACTTAATACCTACATGGTACTATAAAAAAAGATATATAGTCCTTGGTACTGGTGATCATGTTTTATTGTTTTTACGTACAAATGTATTAAACACATTGTATGCCACTCGTGCGCATGGAAAATTAAACTCTCGGCGCAATTAAAAACCTCTCGCCTGCGGCTCGGGTGTTAAAATTATTTGCGCCTCGGCTTTAATTTTTTGCTAGGTACTTTGCGCACTTGCAATATACGAACTATTATAACATATTCTTTGTAATAAATAAGTATGTAAGATGTTGTGGTGTAGAGTGGGCTGGTCTGTGTGGGTCCGAATAATTTTTATATTAAAAATTAGAAGGACAGAGAGAATGGTATCACGTCCAATATTTTGTAATTTTACGTTCTTTGTTATATAAATAAGTATTATAATGATATTCTATTCTTTTATTTTGTAGAGCTACTGAAATATTTTTATATATTGAGCAAAATAAATTCGATTTTGAGATAAAATTGAATTTTTATTTTTTTACTCCCAGCCTAATCTCCAAAGAAGTTTTTGTCTGAATCGTTTTTTTATAAAATGTATCGCTGCGCTGATTCGTGGAAGATTACCGGCAAGTAATTGAAGATTTAGCTGATTTGTTTTTCTATGACATACCGACCTACCTACCTACGTAGGGGGCGTCCATAAATTACGTGAGGTGTTTTTTTGAAATTTCTGTCCCTCCCACATGTTGTGAGATTTTATTCAACCCCCTCCCCCCTCCCCCATCCCCCAATCTCACGTGAGATTTTTCAAAATGTGGGTTTCTCAAGTAAAAGCGTAGGATTGTTATTGTAAAAAAAAAATTGCTTCGTGCTTTTATTTACGACTAGTTATGACTAGTTATCAATATTGCTGAGAGTTATAAGTGTAATAAAAATTTAACAATAGAATTGTACATATCTGGGTAATCTGGATTAAATGGACCAAAATAGTATAATTTTTATTTTGTTTCAATCAGAAAAAAAATTGCGTGATATTTGCCGAGCCTCCCCCCCAAACGTAAGATTAGATGAGATTTGACTCGACCCCCTCCCCCCTTAAATTATGGACGTGTTTTATTTAATTATCACGTAATTTATGGACCCCCCTTACCTCAACTAAGTAGGTACCTCGTAAATTTTGGCTGGATGGCTTACGAAAGTTATCAGCTATCAATTGATCTTGGATAAAACCGATCGATATAGCGTGTTGATATTTATATCGCTATCATAATTTATCATAGAAAACAAACGCATAACAAAATAAAGTAAATCGATTTAAATATTTATGCGTCAGTTGGTACCTATAACTATTAGAAAAGTTTTATCATAGTCAACAAACGATTACATAATGTAATGTAAATAAATTAAATCGAGCACTCCAGCTTCTTATAGGTACCAACATCAACAAGCAAGTAGGTACCTACCTACAACAAAGAGTTTTTTATCTACGGGAGAGTAGGAGCACGTAGGAGGTAGTATAAGCAGCTGAATATAATTATTAATAAATATAATAAACTATCATAAAACACGTATTAGTAATTTTACCTGCCAATCCGCCAATCCGCACTTGGCCAGCGTGGTGGACTATGGCCAAACCATTCTGATAATTAGAGGAGAACCGTGCTTTGTAGTGAGCCGGCTATGGGTTGATCATGATGATGATGATGATTAATTTTACAATGAAAATGAAAGTACCGAGCGTCTTAAATTTAATATAAATAATTACCTAAGTACGTAAATTTTTTCCTAATCATAAATATTACAATTCATTTAATCCTATCTGTATGCACTTAAGTAGGTACAATATTTTTATGTAATCCAAAAATAAAAATGTCATTTTCAAGGTTTTGTCTTTGTATCTAGGTGCATCACAAACTATAGTTTTTCCACGACTTCGTCCACGTGGGTTTTAAAAACGCTGGCCTACTGCTCGGGCTCACAAACGTCAGCTTGTTTGTTAGAGATAATTAATGACCTACTTCCCGATCTTGCATAACAAAAAATTAAGATTGACGTTTGAGTTTGAATAACGTAAGTGGTCATTTGATGGGTAATATTATGTAAGTATATCAATGTTCTCTTGACGGATTTTTAAACTCGGTATTTCACGGGAGACTAATCTAGGCAGGAGATTCTTATGAGACATTAAGACAGGTGCATTGTCTATTCCCTCACTCTCATACTCTGATGGAATGGCAATCCGACACTCCAATTTTTATTTATTTATTTGTAATAGATCTATACCTACTTCATGTTTGGGTATAAAAGCGGACGTACATATTTAGTTATTGCGAAAAGTTTAAATGTTGCGGACAGGCGTGTTTCTTTGCCTTATCGGCTTTGCTGCCAGCAGCCCCCCGGTGTCGAAGACCAGGAGTCAGATACAAGCATTCAGGGAGGCCTTAGAAAAGAGCAGGACAGGTAGGTCCCCACTTACCAGGTTGAGATGGTATGAGGCGGGGGGACGCCCCGCACACCCCCATGTCACCCGCGCTCGCCCGCACGGGGTTAGCTCGGGGGCTGTGCTTGCTTGCCATCTCGACCTGTCGCATACTATACTTAAAAATCTTTATTTACCTACAGAGATTGTTCGCTTAGCGAATATTGCTCTTTGTATGATTACAAACATTACTTAATTAAGTAGGTACATACTAAGTATAATATAACGCAACAAGCGGTGATAGCCTAGGAGGTTAGGGGTTCGATTCCAGGCATACAACTTCTAACTTTTCGGAGTTATACGCGTTAAAAAAAAACTAAAATATGTCATTTGCTTTAATCAACGGTAAAGTAAAACATCTTGAGGAAACCTGCATGAGTGCATGCCTCAAAGTTTTCTATAATGTGTGTGAAGTCTGCCAATCTGTACTTGGCTAGCATGGTGGACCATGGCGTTCTCATTCAGAGAGGAGACCCGTCCTCAATAGCGGGCTGACGATGGGTTCATGATGATGATGATATAATAGGAACCGTTAATCCAAAATCCAACATCTGACTATCAAAAAGAGTAATTTATTACCTATTTTGAATAAATCATTTGACTTTGACTTTGTTACATTCAAAACTCTATTAATAGATATATTATAATCGAACTGTACCTACTCAAAAACAAAATCGCAGGTGATGGATTTCGACTGGATTCCCGCATCCTGGCCAACCCGGAAGCCAATGTTTGGGAGAACAGTGGCAAGTACCAGGGCGACATAATCCTGGATGACGAGCAGATCGAGGCCTTGGTGGCAAGCTTCGCTGGCACCAGCAGCAGGGCGGCCTACGTGGACCCTGGTAGGAGGTGGCCTGGAAAAGTTATGGTTTTTGAATTCGGGCATAAGGAGTTTGGTAAGTAATCTATATCTATAATATAAAAATGAATCACTAAATGTGTTGGTTGGAATTCGCTAATTCTTTTTTTATAATATTCCTTGAAGTACGAGGATGGTTCTTACGGAGAGAAAAATTTAAAAAATTTGAATAGACTGCTAGGCGGAACGAAGTTCGCCAGGGCAGCTACTATTATATAAAAGGAAAAGCTGACTGACTGACTGTCTGACCGGGTGACTGATCTATCAACGTACAGGTCAAACCACTGGATGGATCGGGCTGAATGGCATGCAAATAGCTACTTATTATGACATACCCTAAGACTAGGAAAAGATTTTTAAAAATTAAACCCCTAAGGGAGTAAAATAGGGGTTTGAAATTTGTGTAGTCCACGCGGACGATGTCGTGGGCATAAGCTTGTCAGTACCCTTATTATCAGTGCCCTTATTATAAATGCGAAAGTGTGTTTGTTTGTTGGTTTGTCCTTCAATCACGTCGCAACGGAGCAACGGATCGATGTGATTTTCGGTATAAAAAGTATCCTATGTATCTCCAATCTTAAACTATACCCATGCAAAAAATCACGTTGATCCGACGCTCTGTTGCGACGTGATTGAAGGACAAACCAACAAACAAACACATTTTGGCATTTATAATAGTGGTAGTGACATATTCTATGGTAGTGATTTTGTGCCACAATGATGAGGAAATATGCGGTCATTATGAAAATCTTCCTTTCCTTCGGGTCCTTTCAGATGCTGCACAAGAAAGAGCAATCTTGAGAGCCATGGAATGGATCGAACACTTCTCTTGCGTCAGGTTCCGTCTGCGGCGACCTTACGAACCGAACTACGTTTTGATTACTGTAAGTATTAAAAAGCTGTGATAGCCTAGTGGTTAGGACATCCGAATTCTAATCGGCGGAGGTTCGATCCCGGGTACGCACCTCTAACTTTTCGGAGTTATGTGCGTTTTAAGTAATTTAATATCACTTGCTTTAACGGTGAAGGAAGACATCGTGAGGAAACCTGTATGCCTAAGAATTCACCATAATGTTCTCAAAGGCATCAAAGGTGTGTGAAGTCTACCAATCGGCACATGGCCTATGGCGTGGTGGACTATGGCCAAAAACCCTTCTCCCTGAGAGGAGACTCGTGCTCTGTTGTGAGCCGGCGATGGGCTGATCGTGATGATGACGAAGTATTTATTTATGTAAAAAGAGCTCGAGCCTACAGTGAAGGGTAGGTATGTGTTGGGGTGGTGGTGGTGGCGCATGGGTAAATAAAGTACTTTCATCATTGGAAGGCAAAGATTGGCTGAAGAAGCAATAGCGCGGAGGCACCGACACCAAATCGATATAAGTATCACTGCACAGTTTCAAGAAGTTCTTTATACCTGACAATTGGTATAAAGAATATCTGCAAATAATATTATTATCGTCTATGTGATATTACCTAGTTATCCTACTTCTATTACATAGAAAAGGCATCTCCTATAGACAACTTGGTGGGGCCACTTATTACTAAAATTATTCTCAAGATAGTTTGAGTAAGGCTACATTTTCTTGTTGTCAGGTGTTGTTGCCAATCGCAATTGGGTATTTGACTTCAATTTTTTTATTACTTTATTATAATGACGTAAACTGAAAAAACTAATTCATTCGATCAAATAACAAAAAAGTTATAAGCATTTAAATATTTCTGATTAGACAGAGATAGCGATACAGCAGTTTGACGTCACACCTACTAAATTCAGTCTATATTACTTTACTCTATGTACTAAAGCTTCGTGCGGTTTCATACAAATTTTCGTTTTACGAGAAAGGGATAGAAGACCCTCGCACTACAAAATTAAAATGCCTGTAACTTTGTAAATTTTTGTGGGATTTTAATATTTTTTTCAGTGTACGTCATAATTTTTAATTTAGTTTATAATAAAGTAATAAATTTTTAATTTAGTTTATAATAAAGTAATATTTTATCAAATTCAAAAGTATGCAAATACCCAATACGCAAGCCTATGAGTATACCTAGTTAAAACATCTACTGTCTGTTTGTGTCACCAGGGAAGGCCCGACGGATGCTATGCGAGCGTCGGCTATCACGAGAATGTCTACGTCCACACCCTCAACCTGGCCCGCGCAGAGCCTGGGCAAGGCTGCCTGCACAACATCGTGATCATCCACGAGATCCTGCACAACCTGGGATTCTTCCACATGCATTCCGCCTACGAGAGATACGATCACGTACGCATCAACTGGAGCAACATTCAGCAGGGTAAGTATAATGCGCGACAGGTCGAGATGCCTGCGATGCGTGCCATTTCAACCTGTTACGTACTATATATTAGTGTACAGTACGCGGCAAAAAGTAATGTACATCGGCCTTTAGAATGACATTTCGGCTTTGTAGAGCGTTGTCACTGTCACTCATACCTATATGACGTTTTGTCGGTCTCAACGACAGGGACAACGCTCTACAAATCTGCTATCTCCTTCCAAAGGTCGATGTACATTACTTTCGGCCGCGTACTATACTTTGTCGTCGTTCAAACGATAGGCCCCAGCTATTGCTTCTTGCTAAGAGACTTAGCGAAGACTAGATGATGCCCGCGACTTCGTCGTGGACAACACAATTTTCAAACCCCTATTTGACCCCCTTAGGGGTTGAATTTTCAAAAATCCTTTTTTAGCGGATGCCTACGTCATAATAGCTATCTGCATGCCAAATTTCAGCCCGATCCGTCCTGTAGTTTGAGCTGTGCGTTGATAGACCAGTCAGTCAGTCAGTCAGTCACCTTTTCCTTTTCTATATTTAGATGACCACAGATCATAGTCTTGGTACCGCTTGTGTCCAGCTGCGCCAGAGTCAGCGATTAGCTTGAAGATTCTTCAATTATTCAATTTTTAGTTATTCAATTTTTGATTAATTCTTTGTCCACTGCTGGGAGATCGCTGCCTTTCCAGTGTAGAGTTGGCATTCCAGCTCCTCAGGATACCAATATTTATTGGTACTACAAACTTAGTATATCCACCTGCTCATTTCCTGCACTTCGGCTTCGCGGTTCGTTTAGCTATATCGGTTATTTTGGTGAACTGATGATCCAGTCACGACTGGACCAGTTAAACGTATCATGTAGGTCAACAAATGTAGACAATGCGACCGTCCATTCCAGTCCTGAATCCAGAGCTGATTAATTACTACAGAATTCTGTTGTACCACAGGTCACCCCCTCTTGTAAATCTTTTGAGTATTTATAAAATTCACAGGCAAGGCCCACAACTTCTACCATCTCCAGCGCAATCAAGTCGACCTGTTGGGTCTTCCTTACGAGTATCAGAGCTCCATGCACTACAGCACTCACGCATTCAGCATGAATGGACAACCCACTATCGTTGCGACAAAGGTAGGTAGGCAGGTAAAACGTTCATAGAACCTGCAGCAGTGGCGGATTATCCCTAAGGAAAACTAGGCACGTGCCTAGGGGCGCGAGGCCTAATGCAAAATCTTGCAGTGACCGCCTCTTCTTTAATATAGCAAAGTGTGAAGTCTTTACTCGTTCACTTAGTATAATCACCAGCTTTGCAATTATAGTACGTGACAGGTCGAGATGGCAATCGAGGAGGAATCGCCCTCACACCCAGACAGCCCCCGCGCTAGCCCGGTGCGGGTGAGCGTGGGTAACGTACGTGTGGGCGGAGCGTCCCCCGCCCCATACCCCGATTGCCATCTCAACATGACGCGGACTATAGACGATTCATGGTTATTTTGAAGTTAGTTAGTAATTTTTTTAATATGGCTGCTAGCGCCTATGAGATGCTTGCCTAGGGCGCTCTCGACATTTAATCCGCCTCTGACCCGCAGGGATTAGTAGAGATGATGGCAAGAGAGCTGTCGGGCCCTCATACGGGACGCAATGTGCTTCGAATCCCAGTTTACCTATGTCCCAATTAATATGAGTAGATACGTGAGTTTTCTCCTGCATGTTCTCGATCACTGCTCGGTTTGTTTTGGATAAAAAAATATCTCGACACACACTCGAATCTGTGAGAAACATTAGTAATGGCTAAGCGCCACGTAACAAGCGCGCTGTTTTGAGATCTAAGGCTGAGATCTATAGAGCGCACTTTATCTTTGCTCAAACTTAAGATTGAGTTAAAACGAGACAGATTTATGTGAGAGATATAGCTCTGTTTCGTTTTAACTTTGTCAGTCCACATACCAAATTCTCTGTGCTAAGTCTAAACAAAGTCAGAGTGCATTCTATAGTTCTCACCCTAAGAATGACACGGCGAGGTGCTACTAACTGGTTCGCGAATTTTTCCAAACAATACATTTTCGATTTTTTTTGGGTCGATATAAATAAATGGTTGAAATGGAATAGGTGATTCACTAAGGCTCTAAAATTTCATCGTGTAGGTACATATTTTAGGAACTTTCCTACTTTTTCAGCATTTCCCAGGAACCATGGGTCATATGCAGTACGTCACACACTTGGACTGGGTGAGGCTTCGCAGACACTACAACTGCCCTGGGGCGTGGGATGAGAGGCAGATCCAGGAGGTGAAGGAAGAAGTGGACCGCACCCTGCCCCTGATGATGGCTGTGCCGCCACAAACAGACCTCAACCAAGGTGTTCAGAATAACGAGTAATGACGGCGAAATAAAGATTTTATTAACGAGATTAACAGTCAACCAATACGTCTTTTTTAACCTACATTGTTTATATTTTTATTTATTTTTTTAAAGAAAAAATAATAATTACATTGTTGTTAAAGAGCTTTTAATAAAATTTCAATAGGTATAATATTTTGGATACTTGCACGATTTTATTTGTTTTATTCAATATCTACTGCAGATTAAAAAACACATTAGGCAGATTAAGAAATAATCTACTATACACCCTTAAATTTTAATAATTTTTTAAACTTTAAGGCAGGGGGTTGCCACGATACGATGGCAATGTATGACGTGATTTCTAAATTCTAAAGTCCGTCGAAGAAAATATATAAAAGAATGACTTTTTAACTTTGTTACCTGTTGGCAGATCTGCCAAAGCCAGATCCAAACTTCATAGGACTCGCTGATTGTTCCTCTATATTATGTTGGGGACACGCAGATAAATTTAGCGTTTATAAAATAACGAAGGTCTGGCCCTCCCGGGCTCTTTCTCTAACAGTACTATACGTATACTGTACCTGTGGTACACGGTAGTACATGTGGTAGTACCTAATAAGCAAACAACTCTACTTAAGTACTTAAAATATTTTAAGTAGGTGGTTTTTAGGTTACCTTTGGGAAGTTATCCGACCTGACCACGGAACAGAAAGAACTGTTTTTTCTGTTCCGTGGACCTGACTTTTAGTAGGTACCTACCTACACATAAATTTGTCGATCAATGTCCTGAGTGTCCTTTAATAGTAATTAACTATAGTCTATTAAGATTTAAAAAACCCTAATCACTAATTACAAAGCAATAAATCACTGCTTATAAGTGTAATATCTAATCCAAAAATCAAAATTACCATTTTATCATTAGCTACCTATCTATCTATTTGATTTAATTTCAAGGTGTAGGTAGGTAATTGTATTTATATAATACAAACTAGCTTTTACCACGACTTTCTTTCCGATTTGCAGTTAAAAAAAATTCGATTACCTACTCCTTGCATGCCTCTTCTATCTTCTGTAATCTCCTGGCCAAATGTTGATCACGGCAGCCAATCTAACGGAGACTAATCTACGCAGAAATCAACGTTTTTTTTTTAAATTTATTGCGTGATAGGACGCATGCAATCATGAGGTCTAGGTTGGAGCGCGCTTGCGTAGAAGATGTTTGTATTATACGTGCTAGGAATAAGGAAACATGGACACCGGAAAGGAATTCCACACCTCAGCAGCTTAGATTTATTAATTCAAGCTCAGCGGTTTGTATCAGAAATTATCAGAAACGAGTCACTCGACCAACGAATAAGCCAAACTAGTTAGTGGTCAGACTTATGGAAATAACCAAACATTATATTTTATCATCACAGTATACAGACGCACATATTTAAGTTTTATTTACATGTATAGATCTATAGATTTATTTCATGGGTAGGTATATAAGCAGACGTAACTATAGGTATTGGGAAACGCTAAAATGTTGCGGACAGGCGTGTTGCTCTGCCTTATTGGCTGCGCTGTTAGCAGCCCTCCAGTGTCGAAGACCAGGGATCAGATCCAAGCATTCAAGGAGGCTTTGGAGAAGAGCAGGACTGGTAGGCACAATGTTTTTACTTAAGTACCTTCCTAGTGTAAGTCCGAGCCAAAGGCGCCAGGAAACATCGCCCCAATAGGTGCATTCGCTAAGTGCTGGTCAATGTTTGAATTGTGCAAGATGCTTATTTAAAAACCCACAAAAGTTGGCAAGCGGGGTCGCTGATTGTGCGTGGAAATGTAATTACACCAAGCACACACAAAGTGATAGGTACCTAAGCTAATGCCTTGTGTACCCTATTGCTATAATATTATGCCAACTACTAGACATGTGTCCGCTATAGCTTAACTTAACTGAAAACCGCTGCCGTGCCTATAGCGTACCATAGCGTTATTGTCGTAGCTAGCAACGGTTTTCAGTTATCATCTATGACGAACCACCTGACAACGCAACACTGCCAACTGGCAACCGACAATGCATTGTTTGGTTTTTGGGTAACTAGAAACGCAATAATTATGCCTTCTCTTTCTTTCTTTCACTGAAAGCTGAGAAGGAGCGGTTATTGGCTACCGGCTTAGTAACTAAGAACTTGGTAAACCAAAGCCGACCTTATCTCTATTACGCTAAGGCTTAACTGTACAAGTAATTGTCCATTACACTTTGATCTATCATTCTAAATACAGTTAGCCTTAGAGTAATAGAGATAAGGTCCTCTTTGGTTTATCAATCTTTATGAAATGTTTTTGGTTAACTGGACTGTGGCAAACTATTCGTGCAGGCGTCCACTATAGTTTGACCTATGTCAATGATCAAATTAAACTTTACTGCTATGAACTTAAGGTTGTGATTACTTCACGATATTCATGAAAGTAAAATTGGTTTTATTTTAGTGAATATGCGCGCGCTAGCTATACAGACGGTATTGATACGGCAGCTAGCTTAGTTACTACTACGGAAACCGCTGCGCGTTGCGCATATTAAATTAGTTGAAACATAACTCTGATACCGATATTCGGCAACGGTTAACAATATCGGTATTGAAACTAAGTAACTGTTGATTAACCGTTGCCGTAAATAGCCAATAACGCCCATCTTTACCAACTAGATAATATTAAGCTCTTTACATATTTTGCAATTTCGTAATGTTTTGTTACACTTACAACGCATATCAAGTTGACCCAAGTCGGTGACTGGATGGCTGACCGACTTGGAGGTCCAAATTTGGCTTCGGTTCCTCTATGCCTCGGAGAGCACGTTAAGCCGTCGATCCCGGTTATTGTCAAGTAACATCTGAGAATAACTGTAGGTAAAACCTAAGAAACGAAATTTCGTTCTCTTAGTGGGTTGCATGCGGAAGGGTCTGGGAAGTGGGAAACCACCGCATTTATCCATATATAAGAGAACTCCTGAATACGACTCTGAAGACGAAGAATATTCTGGTACCATGTGAAAGTTTGGCAATGGGCAGGGCACATAGTTCGTACAACCGATAGACGTTGGGGTCCCAAGGTGCTGGAATGGCGATCTTGCACCGCAAGACGCAGCGTTGGAAGATCCCCCACTAGGTGGACGGTCGACATTAGACGAGTCGCAGGGAGCCGCTGGATCCAGGCGGCGCAAGACCGTGACGTGTGGAAGTCCCTACAAGAGCCCTATGTCCAGCTGTGGACGTCTATTGGTTGATGATGAGGATGATGTGAAAGTTTTATTTTCGCAGACGATGGAGTTCGGCTAGATTCCCGCATATTGGCCAACCCAGAAGCCAATATCTGGGAGAACAGCGGCAAGTTCCAGGGTGACATCGTCCTGGATGACGAGCAGATCGAGGCTCTGGTGGCGAGCTACGCTGGTGTCAGCGGCAGAGCGGCCTACGTTGTGCCCGGAAGGAGGTGGCCTGGAAACGTTATGGTTTACCAATTCGGGCATAATGAATTCAGTAAGTTATTATTACTCAAACTCAACAAAATATAAGTTTACTAGCTGATGCCCGCGAGTTCGTCCGCGTGGAATTAGGTTTATAAAATTCCCGTGGGAAATCTTTGATTTTCCGGGATAAAAAGTAGCCTATGTCACTCTGCAGGTCGTGATGGAGCAAAGGCTAAAGTGAAACGAAACGTGGCCACGAAATGGACCTCATTGGGTCAGCACTCAGTGCGTATTTTGCCCATATGAATAAACGAGGCTCCTCACCTGTAGGCTTTTTGAGTAAAAGTATATAAAAACTTTGATTCGATCATTTTTCGGTTCGTTTTACGTTTTTTTCGAGCCGTTCCACCCGATTTTACACTCCAAAAATTGATTTTTTTTTCTTAGTAGATGTACCTATACGTCATAATAATTATCTGCATGCCAAATTTCAGCCTGACCTGTCCAGTAGTTTAAGCTGTGCGTTGATGGTTCAGTCAGTCAGTTAATTACCTTTTTTATATATATTTAGAAGACTAAGCTGATAAGTCTTCATCTGCGTGGATTTAGGTTTTCAAAACTCCAGTAGGAACTCTTTGATATTCCGGGGTGTTAAGTATCATAATATGTTGTCACTCTCTAGGTCTTTAACTATAACCCATGCAAAAATCACATCGATCCGTTGCTCCGCTGCGACGTGATTGAAGGACAAACCAACAAACTTACACACTAGCATTTATAATATGAGTATTGAGCAGTGATTTATTTAATCGTATAACCCTTGTGCTTTTTAAAAGGTTCGTTCAACTCTTTACTGATTTCTTCCGCAACCTGTCTGAAAAGAGGTGACCATTTCAGATGCTGCCCAACAACAAGCTATCTTGAGAGCCATGGGATGGGTCGAGCACTTCTCCTGCGTCAGGTTCCGTCTGCGACAACCAAATGAACAGAACTACGTTTTGATTACTGTAAGTATTCTACATAATATATTTATGCCTCGTTGTTCTAATGGCTAATTTATTCAGATCATGTACCTAGTCCCGAGTTCGAATCTCGAGTCGGTCGGCCTCCAAACGGAAACGTTGCGAAAATCAGTGGTATTGAAAATTTGACTTTTAATCAAGGACATTTAAGTCTATTTTACTTTGAATTGTGTTTCGACTCTCGCATCCTAAAATTGCATGTAATGCATGTAAAATTTAACTCCACCGTACATATTTTAACTACACCGCCATCTATGTGTGATTTGATAAATTAATTTTAATTTATCAAATCACATATAGATGGCGCTGTTGTCATTATCTTGCAGTGTTTCACATAAAAATCCTAAAATATCTTGTACGAATTACGATAGATAGTACGTAACCCTTCGTGTGCGAGTCCAACTCGCACTTGGCCGTTTCTATAATAAACACACTGATCTTGATAATGTGTAAAAAGTTTGCGATGCGGGCCCGGGATCGAACCCCCGACTTCCGATTAGAAGGCGGACGTCCTAACCACTAGGCTGTCACAACTTTTTTAGTTTTTAGATCTTCAAATCGATGAGGTTTTAGATTTAATTTAATTTATTTTAGTTTTAATTTAATGTTTTTTTTTTATAGATTTAAGTTTATTTAATAGAATAATTGTAATTATATGTATTGTTCACTGATCTTATGTCTGTATTGTGTTTCATTAGGGAAAGCCCGATGGCTGCTACGCGCGCGTCGGCTATCACGCGACCGGTCACATTCACGTCCTCAACCTGGCCCGTGCGACCCCGGGCCACGGCTGTCTGAACAACATCGTAATCATCCACGAGCTGCTGCACAATCTCGGCTTCTTCCACATGCAATCCGCCTACGAGAGGTACAACTACGTACGCATCAACTGGAACAACATTCATCAAGGTGAGGAGTCACATGGTATATTTTAATCTTCGTCGTATCACAGGAGAAGTCACCGTTAACGACAGGAGAACTTGTAACAAAACGTCGAGGCTTCGACATCACTGCCAAGGGTCAAATGTTACCTACATATTATGACGCTAGGTGGCCTATGAAACGCCTATTTTTCCTTAATTTCATATCACCCACAGCCTAATATTTGACATATCAGACATATCTACACTAATATTATAAAGAGGAAAACTTTGTTTGTTTGTTTGTTTGTTTGTTTGTTTGTTTGTTTGTTTGTTTGTTTGTTTGTTTGTTTGTACTGAATAGGCTCAAAAACTACTGGACCGATTTTAAAAATTCTTTCACCATTCGAAAGCTACATTATCCACGAGTAACATAGGCTATATTTTATTTTGGAAAAAAATAGGGTTCCGTAAGATATTTGGGTTTTTCGGACACAAGGTGTAAAAAATCAACCAGAAAAGTTACTTATTTTGCGTACGCTGCCTAAACTATAAAAGATAGAACCATAAAATGTTCTAATTAATTGTAGATCTTATAAATATCTACAAAAAAGTCCGCGACACACTATACCCATCTATGTCGAGTGAGGCACAGCAACCATTTTTTTATTTAAAAATCTTGAATTTTTTTTGGACTACATTTAAACGCGTTTATTTTACTCATGCTATTAATCCTTATCAAAATAAATGATTTCATCACTAAGAAAAGTTTATGGAGATAATATTTGGTCTTTGAATGATTAAAATTGGACGTTTGGTTTTGAAGTTATGGCGAAATTAAAATATTACGATTTCTGCTGCACGGCCCGTTGTATTATCTACACTAATATTATAAAGAGGAAAACTTTGTTTGTTTGTTTGTTTGTTTGTTTGTTTGTTTGTTTGTTTGTACTGAATAGGCTCAAAAACTACTGAACCGATTTTAAAAATTCTTTCACCAGTAGAAAGCTACATTATTCCTGAGTGACATAGGCTATACGGGATCTTTAAAAACCTAAATCTACGCGGGCGAAGCCGCGGGGATCAGCTAGTTTGATATAAACCGAGAGTATTCTCACACGACAGTAATTATAAAACTTGTAATAAAACGTTGAGACTTGGATGAATTGAGACGTCTTCACTTAGTTCCGCGCTTCACCTACACTGACAAACAAACAAACACTTGGCAGGCTTCAAATGTAACTAAAATTTGAAGCTAGCTAAGTAGGCCTAAAGGGCTTATTCCACCTTCCTAAATCCTATGTCCTAAATGGTATAGTTACTGTCAAACTAGCCAACTTTGCCATTCAATGATACTTTACCCAAAAAGTAATTTACAAGCAAATTCTCTATGTAACTATTAAAATAATTTTGATAATTTAACATTTAAACCAAAATTTGTTCGATTTTGATGGTGGCTATCTCCGTTTTTCCACTTATCACCCCCTACTTCTAAAGCCTTACATTTTGATAACATTTACAGGCATGGCCCATAACTTCCATCGTCTCCAGCGCAATGAAGTCAACCTTTTGGGTCTTCCTTACGAGTACCACAGCTGCATGCACTACAGTACTCACGCGTTCAGCAATAACGGACAACCTACCATCGTCGCTACAAGGGTAAGACTATAATAGAACCATCAGCATTAGTTGATGGCAAGAGACCAGCGCGGCGGCTCGATTGCGGTAGAAGCGGAGAAAGCTTAAAGTACGCGACAGGTTGAAATGGTAATTTGGGAGTGAATAACCCCGCACACCAGCACAGCCCCCGTGCCAACTCAGTGCGGGCGAGCGCGGTTGGTGTGCGCCCCCCCCCCTCCCCCCCCCCCTCATTCCCCGATTGCCATCTCAACCCATCGTGGACTATACAATGTCACGAGCGCAATCGCCTTTGATTAGTTCACGCTAGCTCACTATTGCAATGAACTGGTTTTGATTAATTTTTTTTTGTTGTTGCAGAGTTTTCCGGGAGTCATGGGCCATATGCAGTACGTCACCCACTGGGACTGGGTGAGGCTCCGCAGACACTACAACTGCCCTGGGGCATGGAATGAGAGGCAGCTCCAGGAGGTGAAGGAAGAAGTGGACCGCACCCTGCCTCTGATGATGGCTGCGCCACAAACAGAAGACGTCGACCATGATATTGAGATAAATGATAGCGAAATAAATGTTGTTAGCCAAGATGAAATAGTCAAGCAACAAAAAATTTAGATATTTATGTACATTTTTGATAAAGAGTTAATACATTTTCGACTTCAGCACTTTGAACACCCTTTTTTGAAGAATCTATGTACTTACCAATAAGCAATTCAAACACATTACCACTTTTTTGATAATGACATTACAAAATAAGACAGTTAAAATTAAATGTTGTTTGATATAAATGATTTTGATTTTTTTAAATACTTAAATGATTTTTTAGGGTTCCGTACCCAAAGGCAGAGGCGGATTATCCCTAAGGCAAACTAGGCCCGTGCCTAGGGCCGCGAGGTTACGAAAGGGCCCGCGCGATCATGTAGAGTTCCATTACCAGCCTACCTAACCTACCTAATCCCCACTAAGTAATATTATCTTGGAGTGACCGAAACTGCCTCTTCTCTACATAGTCTAAATATATAAAAGGAAAAGGTGACTGACTGACTGACTGACTGACTGACTGACTGACTGATCTATCAACGCACAGCTCAAACTACTGGACGGATCGGGCTGAAATTTGGCATGCAGATAGCTATTATGACGTAGGCGTCCGCTAAGAAAGGATTTTTGAAAATTCAACTCCTAAGGGGGTGAAATAGGGGTTTGAAATTTGTGTAGTCCACGCGGACGAAGTCGCGAGCATACGCTAGTATAAAATAAAGTCGCTTCCCGCTGTCTGTATGTATGAACGCGTAGATCTTTTAAACCACGCAACGGATTTTAATGCGGTTTTCACCAATAGATAGAGTGATTTAAGAGGAAAGTTTATAGTTATAGTTTAATATTGGTTTGTGTTAATTTGATGAAATATGACGATATTTAAACAAAATGTCGGAGTATCTAAATTGCACCCATGCGAAGCCGGGGCGGGTCGCTAGTCTTTAATATAGCAAAGTTTCATGACATGATGTTCTTCACTCGTTCACATAAATAGTATAATCACCAATAATGTCCCTTACAAAATCACCACTACCAGCTATGCAGTGAGACGAGACTGGAGGCTGTATACAATATACATAGATGTATTGAACAGCGTTGTAAGGTACATTATTTTATGCGTATTAAAAATTAAACTTTCTGTGTGTGCAATTTGAAATCCTTGTCTGCGGCTTGGGTATTCAAATTTGTGTCTCAGACATCAGATAATAACACATTAAGTAGGTATTTATACTTTGTGACTTATAAGCTTCTACCTTGTGCACTTGCAAAAGTATTGTGACATTTGATGTTTTCATATGGATGGAACAAAGGGAAGGCTTAGAAGGGGAAGACTGATTGATTACTTAAATATCAAAAATTATACGAAATAACTTAAAAAAAACTTTTATTTAAGTTTGCTAAAAAAACTTTTCCTTTAAAACTTTTACTATCAACTTATAACGTCACTAGATGATGCCCGCGAGTTCGTCCGCGTGGATTCAGGTTTTTAAAATCCTGTGGGAACTCTTCAATTTTCCGGGATAAAAAGTAGCCTAGATGTCCTTTCCCGGGATGCAAGCTACCTCTGTACCAAATTTCGTCAAAATCGGGAGAACAGTTGAGCCGTGAAAATCTAGCAGACAGACAGACAGACAGTTTCGCACACACACTTTCGCATTTATAATATTAGTAAGTATGGATAGTATGGTTTACACAATAATTTATATGATAATATAAAAAGTTGAAAAAACTACAAACCGACTACAGAAAAAAAAATTATACAACTAACCCGACTAGGTATAGTCGTCGGGTATATATAAGTACAAGTTATGTACTTAGTGCTGTCATCGTCTTGAGCAAGATAAGTCTTATGATGTCTAGATTGTGTAGATCATAGATTAATTAATTATTGGTCTCGCTCCGCTCTACGTGTAGATTTTATGCCTGTTTATTTTGGGTTTATTAAAGTCTTCTGGCAGTTTCAAATTAGCAACGTTATAGAATTCAAGTCAAATGCCGTATATCATGCGTATTTTTATCTTAGATTGACGGCATTCCCATTGGTTTTATTTGTCTATCAAATTAGAATGTTTTAAGTTTGTAGTCAACAACGCACGACCACGGCAAAAAAAAAATTATCGTGCAAAATGTCGAAAATATACGAGTTACGACTGTAGTACGGAACCCTCGTTGCGCGAGCCTGACTCGCACTTGACTTATTTCTTTTATTTGGAACTTTTCCGTTTTGCTTTCGATGCGACAACATAGATTAAGGAAATAAAATTACAATAAGTACCTAATTTAGTGAGAAATTAATGTTTCGTACTCGAAACAAGACATGATGTGATGGCCCAACTAGAAAGAACACCGTGAATAAGAAAACACTTAAATCAAACAAAATACCTAGAGGGGCAGTTAAAGATAACTACATATAAACTACTAGATGATGCCCGCGACTTCGTCCACGTGGGTTTAGGTTTTTACAAATCCCGTGAGAACTCTTTAACTTTCCGGGATAATAAGTAGCCGATGTCCTTCCCCGGGATGCAAGCTACATCTGTACCAAATTTCGTCAAATCGGTTGAACGGATGGGTCGTGAAAGGCTGTAGAGAGACAGACAGACACACTTTCGCATTTATAATATTAATATGTAGGTGCCTACGTAGGTGCCTATTAACATTGTACAAATGAGACCCAAACTACGTTTGTGTGGAGAGCGCTGGGGATCGCGCTAGGGAAACTTCTCGACATTAGCGTTATCTTCATTACCTATTTACTAACAATAGCAAAATCGTTGTGCACCTTAGTACTTTCGCAATGATAACCACAAATTCATAATATCCATATTAATTAAGTAGGTACCTAAATTAATCTCATTTGCCTATTTTTTTATCTAAAATATTATATTTTCCTATCTAACATTCATTATTATTAAACTTTTCACCAACATCAATTACGATTTCCTTAATTATCCTTATAATCCAAATATTAACCCTTAACTGCGCACACTTTAAAATATGAACACAATATTTTGCACGGTTACCAAAAACACGCGTTATCTACTGAAAGAGTTTCTAGACTTCAGATGATTGTCTTAGCGAGGATATTTTTTTGGGTTTCGTACCTTAAAAGGAAAAAATGAACCCTTATAGGATCACTTTGTTCTCTGTCTGTCTGTATGTCTGTCCGTCTGTCCGTTGTGTCTGTCAAGAAACCTATAGGGTACTTCCCGTTGACCTAAATTCATGGAATTTGGTAGGTAGGTAGGTCTTATAGCACAAGTAAAGGAATAAATCCGAAAAACGTGAATTTGATGGGATAAGGTATTGATTAGGATAAGGTAATATAATTATCACCACTATATCTTACAAATCCAACAACCGACAATCAAAAAGAGTAATTTATTACCTATTTTGCATAAATTATTTGAATTTTGAATTATTTGATCACTTCATTGTCTGTCTGTCGTGTCTGTCAAGAAGCCTATAGGGTACTTCCCATTGACCTAGAATCATGAAATTTGACAGGTAGGTAGGTTAATTATCATATGTATGGGGAAAAATCCGAAAACCGTGAATTTGTGGTCACATCACAAAAAAATGTTAAAATTTGTTCATGGACAAATAATTGGTATTTTCAACTTTCAAAGTAAGATTAATATACCAAATGGGGTATCATATGAATGGGGTTTCATCATCATCATCATCATCATCAGCCTGTGGACGTCCACTGTTGGACATAGGCCTTCCCTAGAGAGCGCCACCACACCCGGTCCTCAGCCTTCCTCATCCAGCCACTTCCCGCCAGCCTCTTTATATCGTCGGTCCATCGTGTTGGAGGGCGTCCCACACTACGCTTGCTTAAACGCGGTCTCCACTCAAGGACTTTCCGGCTCCAACGGCCATCGCCTCTACGACAGGCATGACCTGCCCACTGCCACTTCAGCTTGCTAATAGTTTGGGCTATGTCATTGAATGGGGTTTACCTTTTCGCTTTTATGCCCTGTGCGGGCTGAAAAAGGTGCAGTGCAAACCGCAGTCGGGCTTTTTTGAAAACTTTTTAAATTACTTGTTTAACCCATTGATGTTTCTCAATGGAGGGTTAATCCGATTATTTTGGATACGTGCATTCTATTGTATATAAAAGCAAACGTGAAAAACTTATCCAAAAGTCGGAAATGAAGGGTGTGGGAGTGCTGTTCTTCTTCATTGGACTTGCCGCTTGCGGTCCGCCCGTCACCAGGACCAGGGAAGAGATCTTCAAACTTAAGGAGGCTCTGGAACGTAGCAGAATAGGTACCTAATAATACTTTTTAGGGTTCTGTACCTCAAAAGGAAAAAAGGAACCCTTATAGGATCACTTTGTTATCTGTCTGTCCGTAACCTCTGAGAGGAGACCCGTGCTCTGTAGTAAGCCGGCGATGGGTTGATCATGATGATGATGATAAATCGCAGAACCAATATTTGACCGTTTAAACTATCGTGCGTGATTTCCTATATCTATATCTATACTATTATAATATAAAGAGGTAATGTCGTTAAGTTTGTTTGTAGGGGGTAATCTTTGGAACTACTGAACCGATTTTAAAAATTCTGTCACCAGTAGAAAGCTAAATTATTCCTGAGTGCCATAGGCTATACGGGATCTTTAAAAACCTAAATCTACGCGGGCGAAGCCGCGGGGATCAGCTATATTATATCAAATTAATAACCAATATAAAATTATTTTTTACAGATGATGGCGTTTTGTTTAATGCCCGTATGCTATCCAACCCTGACGCAAGTATTTGGGAAAACAGTGGAAAGTACCAAGGCGACATACTCCTAGACGACTCGCAGTTAGAAGACCTGGTGGCGGACTATGCCGGCGCTGGTAGTAACCCTGGCAACAGAAACGCTTTCGTCGTGGCTAACACAAAATGGCCGGGAAACGTTATGATCTGGCAATTTGGGGTTAATGAATTTAGTAAGTTGTTAAAGGCAATACATACAATGCGTGCTAACTAAGAATAGGAATTTTCCGCTTCATATTATACTCACCTATATTTTGACTCAGTATCATCCTCATCGCCAATCGATAGACGTCATTGCTGTAGGTTTCTTCTAGGGGCTTCCACACGCCACGGTCTTGCGCCTGTCCAGCTAGTTTTGGGGATTTCTTCCAACCCTGCGCTTTCTGATGCGAGAACTCAACGTTTATCAGTTTTTCAGACTATGCGCTCTGCCCAGCGCAGTAGGCAGTTGTGATGCAAACTGCAATCAAACTATACATCCCAATACGGTATTTGACAACTAGTCAAATCAGTAACTTTTTATCAAACGTCAAAACGCGCGCTTAGTATGCGAGATTCCATGAAATACTGGAATGTGACGTCACATCATAGTGACGTACTTTGTAAGTTTAATCGATAATTTAAAATAGTTATCACACTTAAAAGTTAAAACTAACAAATGACGTTGTTTTTACGTATTTTGGAAGACTAATAACCACATGAGATATAATTTATTTTTGATATAGTCAACGTCTACCAATCCACACATGGCCAGCGTGGTAGACTATGGCCAAAACCCTTCTCACTCTGAGAGGAGACCCGTGCTCTGTAGTGAGCCGGCGAAGGGTTGATCATGATGAAAGTCAAATAACCAATTATTTTGCCGTCTAAACCAAATCCACACTAATATTATAAATGCGAAAGTGTGTCTGTCTGTCTGTCTGCTAGCCTTTCACGGCCCAACCGTTCAACCGATTTTGACGAAATTTAGTACAGAGATAGCTTGCATCCCGGGGAAGGACATATAGGTTTCTTATCCCGGAAAATCAAAGAGTTCCCACGGGATTTTTAAAAACTGAAATCCACGCGGATGAAGTCGCGAGCATCATCTAGTCTGACATATATTATCTGGACAATGAATAATGGACATTATCTAACATCTTTTGTTTCTCCTTTAATCAGATTCTGCACAACAGCAAGCTATCTTAACAGCTATGAGTTGGATCGAGCACTTCTCCTGTGTCAGGTTCCGCAGACGAACCAATGAACGGGTCGTCGTTACGATAAGGGTAAGAAATGTTATACATAGGTGCTATTTTTAGGGTTCAGTACCTCAAAAGCAAAACGGAACCTTTATAGGATCACTTTGTTGTCTGTCTGACTGTCTGTCTGTCCGTCTGTCTGACAAGAAACCTACAGGGTACTTCCCGTTGACCTAGAATCATGAAATTTGGCAGGTAGGTAGATCTTATAGCTGACATTTGGGGAAAAATCTGAAAACCGGGAATTTAGGGTTTGATTAAACAAAAAAAATTAAATTGTGGTCATGAACTAATAATTAGTATTTTCAATTTTCTAAGTAAGATAACTATTCAAGTGGGATATCATATGAAAGGTCTTCACCTGTGCATTCTAAAACAGATTTTTGTTTATTTTTATGTATCATAGTTTTTGAATTATTCAGCAAAATGTCGAAAAAATACGACTGTAGTACGGAACCCTCATTGCGTGAGCCTGACTCGCACTTGGCCGGTTTTTTTCTCTGGAGCTAGCTCCAGTGGTGGAAGTTTTATTATCACTCAGATACAAGTTAGCCCCTGACTGCGATCATACCTAGTGGTAAGTGATGATGCAGTCTAAGATAGAAGCGGGGTAACCTGGAAGGGTATGGCAGTTTTTACTAAACACAAATATCCCATTGGTTTGGTCCTCGTGGATTACATAAATTTCAAACACCCCTTGGGGGTTGAATTTTCAAAAATCCTTTCTTAGCGGATGCCTACGTCATAATAGCTATCTGCATGCCAAACAGCCCGATCCGTGCAGTAGTTTGAGCTGTGCGTTGATAGATTAGTCAGTCAGTCAGTGCACCTTTCCCTTTTATATACTTAGATAAAAATATTTGTGCATTCAGGGCCAAGGCACTGGATGCTACGCACACGTGGGCTTCTCCACACAATGGCCTGACCGCGTCAATAACCTGGCTCGCAACACCCCCGGCCGGGGGTGTTTCAACCACGTCGTCATCATCCACGAGCTGCTCCACAACCTGGGATTCCAGCACATGCACCAAACCTTTGAACGGAATGACTTCGTGCGCATCAATTGGAATAACATTGATCGGTGTAAGTTGTTTTTTAAGCGAAACGAACCTTGCCATATCGAGTTTAAATAAAAAATTATAGCCAGAGTTACTCGGGATGGTGTAAGGATTCTAACGATACCCCATACATCCAAAATGTGTCAGGCATTTAGAAGTTATGGTGGAATTAAGTAACTTACGTTATGATGATACGTATGATGATATATTTTAATGACGTATTTAAAACGTATGAAAACATTACACTCCTTTTTTAACCAGTCGTGTATAAACTGTTTGTAGTGATCGCACATGTTAAGCACAGCACACTCAAGAGAATGATGCGTTAGCAATACACCACCTGCACCAGTATGCAACAGCACACAAATCCTCCAGGATTAGTGTGGTGTTTTTTTAGCAGATTAATGGAAAAGTGCGCGAATACCAATTCTAGTAAAACTTACGTTTATTTTTACAGCATACTGGTTCGCCTTTGACCAATTCCCTCGCAACCAAGTCAACCTCCTGGGCCTGCCCTACGAGTACACGAGCAGTATGCACTACGGCGCCTTTGCTTTCAGCATTAACAGACAGCCTACCATTACTGCCACAAGGGTAAAACACACTGTCCATTTGTTCGTTTGCCATTTAGCGATAAGACCCTTTGTAACCTGTTATTTGTGTTTTGTGGTGCAATAAAGTATATGCACACATATATACTATAATACACGACGTGCGACGGCAGAGGGGCGTGACGGCAACGTGACGTACTTAGAACTGCACTCTAAGGGTCTTTTCACATGCATATGGTTGCCCTCTAAGGGGGCGTTGAAGTATGACGTAGCACAATTTTTGACCCTCTCTCGAACCGCCCTCCGGCCCCTGTAACGCATCGTAATGTTTTAAAAGACCCCTTCTCCCCAAATTGCGTTACGTCGTACTTGTCCGCAATGGCTTAGCACTGTGCCGTCTTTCACATAATACTGTTTACAACATAACACTATTTCCAATTTTCAAAGTAAGATAACTATACCAAGTGGGGTATCATATGAAAGGGCTTTATCTAAAACAGATTTTTATTTATTTTTATGCATAATATTTTTTGATTTATCGTGCAAAATGTCGAAAAAATATTCGAGTACGGAACCCTCGGTCTGACTCGCAATTTACCGCTTTTTTGTGTTTGTCATCAAGTTGTAGAAAGTACTTACTTTGCTACATATTTCCTCGCAGAGTCACAGCGGCGCCATGGGTCAGAGAGAGCACGCAACCCACTGGGACTGGTTGAGGCTCCGCAGACACTACAACTGCCCCGGAGCTTGGAATGAAAGAAACATACAGCGAATGAAGGAGGAAGTAGATCGCACCTTACCTCTGATAAAGATGAATTTACCGGCGCCTAAAAAGGGACTTTTTACTGATGAGGATAATGCCTACGTTCAAGCTCTGGCTTCTAAAGTTAATGAAGATTCAGCTAGCGAAGACATGGTCAACGAAGATTTTACTAACCAAGAAAATGAAAATGTTGAAGAAGTTATTGCTGAAGATTAGTGTCAATTCATTGACAAATGATAATCATTAACGAATAACGAGAGATAAATTAAAGTTTTGCGTATTAAAACTGTTTCAATGATTAGTAGAAAACTCTGAAATCTAATTTCTGTACTCTAGGAAAGAGTAATACAATCGAAAATATAAATAAGTAGGTGATGCCCGCGACTTCGTCCGCGTGGATTTAGGTTTTTAAAAATCCGTGAAATCTCTTTTCGTTTCCGGGATAAAAAGTAGCCTATGTCCGGGATGTAAGCTAACTCTATACCAAATTTTATCAAAAGCGGTTAAACTGTTGGACCGTGAAAGCTAGCAGACAGACAGACATACAGACACACTTTCGCATTTATAATATTAGTATGGTGTATTATAAACAATTGGAAAAGATTTTGAATTTATAAGAAAATAATGTTTTGTACTAAACTAGCTGATACCCGCGACTTCGTAGGCATTGAGATTTAAAAAATCTCAATGCGAACTCTTATATTTTTCGGGTTAAAAATAGTTTTAACCCGAAAAATCTAAGAGTTTGTCTCTGGGATGGAAAGCTATTTCTGTACTGAATCTTGTCAAAATCAGTTATACCGATGATTGATAAGGTATTGTAATGATAATCACAAAACAATATCTAAATTATTAATTGCATTAATCTCATTTGTCTATTTTTTAATAATATCCAAGTATCTAATCATGTACCTAATCTAAAATGTATTTTACTATCTAAGATTTACTTAGGTAATTAAACTTTTCACCAACATCAATTACGATAACTTTAATAATTATCCTTATTACCCAAATATTAACCCTCAACTGCACATTCTTTAAAATTATATGAATTAATACTATTGTTTGGTCACCAAAAGCACTGCACGTTTATCTACGAAAGAGTTTAGACTTTAGGTGATTGTACCTATAGGACCGATCATATTTTTTAATTCTGGAAATGCGAGTGAAATAAGTAGCATTGGACGCGCTATAAAAATACGTGAGCAACAGCGCCAATCTCTGCTGAAGTCAAGCATATTTTGCCGGCGGCGCCGCCGCGCGCCGCGCCGATAGGACTGGCTTGACACCACGTAAAATCTGAAAAATCACCCAGTAATTTGATAATGGATCTGGCCATTAATTTTATCATAAAACTAGCGTATGCACGCGACTTTGTCCGCGTGGACTACACAATTTTCAAAAATGCTTTCTTATCGGATGCCGACGTCTTAATAGCTATTTGCTTGCCAAATTTCAGCCCGATCCGTCCCATTAACGCACAGCTCAAACTACTGAGTTTGAGCTGTGCATTGATAGATCAGTCAGTCACCTTTTCCTTTTATATATTTAGATTATCTAGGAAAACCTGCATTTTTATAATTTTTAAAATGAGTCAGAAAATGAAGATCAAGGCATCAATGATCTTTTACGCCTGAGGTCCTCCTATCCTATCCGTTTCTATTTACTCAACGGCTCAACCGATTTGGATATATGTAACGTCATTAGATAGATTTATGGGGCGTGTGTCATTGGCCATTCTCAAAAATCAAAATGACGGGTGGCGGATTTTATGTGCGGGCTGAAAATGACGCAGTGCAAACCGTAGTCGGGGTTTCTTTGTTACTTGTTTAACACATTGATGTTCTCAATGGAGGGTTAATCCGATTATTTTGGATACGTGCATTCTATTATATATAAAAGCAAACGCGGAGTGGAAAACTTATCCAAAAGTCGGAAATGAAGCGTGTGGGAGTGCTGTTCTTCTTCATCGGACTTGCCGCTTGCGGTCCGCCTGTGACCAGGACCAGGGAAGAGATCTTCAAACTTAAGGAGGCTCTGGAACGTAGCAGAATAGGTACCTACTAATACATTTTTATATAGATTTTTTATATCTCTGGTCTCTAGTATAACGATAGTGAATCGCATCGCGCGAATCGCTGTCGGCAAAATAGTCATCATTATCTAATTGTAATGATTATTCACTTGATGATGACATAAATATTTATTTTTTTATTTTCATTCTGACATGATGGGGCGGCCATTGGTTGATCATGATGATGATGATTTAGTACTTATGCGATCATCATCATGATCAACCCATGACACCGCCTTACTACAGAGCACGGGTCTCCTCTTAGAATAAGAAATCTACCAGATTAGTCGAGTGCGGACTGGCAGACTTTACACACACACACACACCTTTGAGAACATTATGGAGAACTCTGAGGTGTGTAGGTTTCCTCACGACGCTTTCCTTTTCCGTTAAAGCAAGTGATATTTAATTACTTAAAACGCACATAACTCCGAAAAGTTAAAGGAGGCGCGGATGTCTTAACCACTAGGCTATCACAGCTTTCTTATGCGATGCAATTACGGTCACAATTATCATCATCATCATCACGATCAACCCATCACCGGCTCACTACAGAGCGCGGGTCTCCTCTCAGAGTGAGAAGGGTTTTTGGCCATAGTCTACCACGCTGGCCGTGTGCGGATTGGTAGACTTCACACACCTTTGAGAACATTATGGAGAACTCTCAGGCATGCAGGTTTCGTCACGATGTTTTCCTTCACCGTTAAAGCAAATGATATTTAATTAATTAAAACGCACATAACTCCGAAAAGTCAGATGTGCGTGCCCGGGATCGAACCTCCGACCTCCAATTGGAAGGCGGACGTCCTAACCACTTGGCTATCACAGCTTATCACACACAGCTTGTCACAATTATACATCGATGATATTCACTGAACAACCAAATCTGCACCAATATGATTTTTTACAGATGATGGCGTTTTGTTTAATGCCCGTATGCTATCCAACCCTGAAGCAAGTATTTGGGAAAACAGTGGGAAGCACCAAGGCGACGTACTCCTAGATGACTCGCAATTAGAAGCCCTGGTGGCGGACTACGCCGGCGCTGGTAGTGATCCTGGCAGCAATAGAAACGCTTTCATCGTGGCTAACACAAAATGGCCGGGAAACGTTATGATCTGGCAATTTGGGGTTAATGAATTTAGTAAGTTATTAAATGCAATAGATTTTAATGCGTAAGATAATTGGCGAGGTTAAACTCAAGAGATTTATGACGACCTCCCTGGCGCAGTGGTGAGTGCATGCGGTCTTATAAGAGGGAGTCGCCAGGTTAGATTCCGGCAGGGGCAATTCGGAAATTTGTAGTTTCTAAATTTTTTCGCTATGGAGCGGGCTATGTTGGGTATTTCTCTGAGGGACAAAATCCGTAACGAGGAAATCCGTAGGAGAACCAGAGTGACCGACATAGCCCATCGAATTAGCCAGCTGAAGTGGCAGTGGGCAGGCCACGTCTGCCGCAGAACCGATGGCCGATGGGGCAGACGTGTTCTGGAGTGGAGACCGCGTATCAGCAAGCGCAGTGTGGGACGACCTCCAACTCGCTGGACCTTAAGAAGATAGCGGGAAGTGGGTGGATGAGGAAGGCGGAGGATCGTGTGCGGTGGCGTGCTCTTGAAGGGGAAGCGGGAAGGCCTATGTCCAGCAGTGGACGCAAACAGGCTTATTGATTGATTGATTGATTGATTGAAATTTTTTCGTTGTCTTTGCTGCTTGACAAACGCTCAAATGCTCCTTCGAGTACACAGTTTTCTTCAAGTTCTCAGCTGTCAGCGCGATTAGCTGTTTGCACGATTTTCACATTTGAGTTTTGAATTTTTTCTTGTGTCCTTATAGTATGTATTATTATACTTTTTATTTATTCATTATAGGCACAAGGGTAACATAATATAGTATAATATATTAATATGATATAATATAGCGTAATATCCTTCGGGTAGTACGATACGAGGCTCATAATTGTTTTGGTACATCTAGACATCGGTCCTAACCTCAGTTTGTCGAAATGTTATGGGCATTATTATCTTAGTAAGGACAGTGTGCTATTGCCTACAGAATTACAGAGGATAGACGAAGCCGTCAAGACTGAGCAATCGTGGGGTAAGAGAGCGACCCGAGACGGCCCCAGTAATTCCAGTCGTCGACGTCGTGGTCATTTACCACGAGATCAAAGGTTTCGGATAATTCTGTCTCTCCTTATACTATACTAACACCATGTATTTTTCCCTCAATCAGATTCTGCACAACAGCAAGCTATCTTAACAGCTATGAGTTGGATCGAGCACTTCTCCTGTGTCAGGTTCCGCAGACGAACCAACGAACGGGTTTTCGTTACAATTAGGGTAAGGAATGTATTGATGTTATAATAACTTAGTAATTTTAGGGTTCCGTACCTCAAAAAGATAAAAGGAACCCATATAGAATCACTTCGTTGTCTGTCTGTCCGTCTGTCGTGTCTGTCATGAAACCTATTCTCCTATTCGACCTCTTTGCGTAGACCTAGAATCATGAAAGGTAGGTCTTATAGCACAAGTAAAGAAATAAATCCGAAAACCGTGAATAGGGTCTTGGACTGTAGTCTTCAATTCAATTCAATTCAAATTTCTTTGACTTCAAATTTCTTCTGTGACTGTAGTAATAAAATCGTATCTTATTATTGCATTATACCTACTAGCAACCTGAGTTTTTAAGAATAAGGCTAATAATAATTGATTTTAGTATCTATCCGATACGAATTTCAGCTTGTTATCTATACCCTAAGAACTAGGGTCGTGACACACGGAGAGTCAGACAAACGGACTTTTCCATCATGACGTACGGAACCCTGAAAAGAATACAAGTATTTGTGCATTCAGGGTCAAGGGACTGGATGCTATGCACACGTTGGTTACTCGACCGTCCATCCTAACCGCATCAATAACCTGGCTCGCAACACCCCCGGCCGGGGGTGTTTCAACCACGTCGTCATCATCCACGAGCTGCTCCACAACCTGGGATTCCAGCACATGCATGAAACCTTCGTACGGAATGACTTCGTGCGCATCAATTGGAATAACATTGAACAGCGTAAGTTGTTTTTTTTAGCGAAACGAACACAACTGCCTTGCCATATTGAATTTTAAAAAAAAATTGTAGCCAGTGTCAGTGTGGGATGATGTAAGTAAGGATTCTAACGACACCCCGTTAAGAAATTTAGAAGTTATGGTGGAATAAAGAGACTCACGTCGTTCACATTTATACTTACTCTGAAAACATTACTTACATTCCTTTTTCTGGGCAGTCGAGTCGTGTAAAAACTGTTTGTAGTGATCGAACTCATGAGCGAAATGCGTTTGATAACGTAAACCAACCTGAGGTATTTCGTAAACTTTTACCGATCAAAATATGTTTAGAAGCAGGCTTTACCTTGCCATCTTTTAGTCAATGATATAGTATAGTACGTAATGTAGGTAAAGTGTAACATGGTTGCCAAGTGCAGCATGCGATATGCACTGCCCGCCCTCCCAAGTAAGCAATCCGCACCACCACTACGCAACAGGTAGAATATTCCTGCATATTATTAGAGGTGGGAAGGCGGGCGTTGCTTATCGCATAATGCACGTTGTACCATACAGATTGGTCTGTTATAGCAGATTATGGTAAAGTGCGCGAATACAATAGGCTACTTGACTCATATCTAGTTTCGTCCAATAAATGATTATTTATTATAGTATTTTGCTTAAGACAACGAAATATATCAATAACAATTATTAAAAACGCAGGATGGATATATAAATCCAATTTTAAAAAATACAGTTTTTATTTTTATTTGAAACGCAGAAAACGCTGTCAGCCATAATGTGACGTCATTCAATATGTAAACAAAGAAATGTCATCCCTATGTCACGCGGGGACTAACGTAGTATCCATATATATAAAATTTAAAGTCCTGACTAACTTATATATCAACGCACAGCCTAAACATCTAAACAGCTGGTCCTAGATACATGAAATTTGGTGGGTGTGTTCTTTGTAGGTAAAGAGAAGGTATCCACTAGGAAAGGATTTTTTGAAATTCCACCCCTGAGTGGGTTAAATGGGGGTTTGAAATTTATGAAGTCCACGCGGGCGAAGTCACGAGCATAAGCTAGTTTTTATATGTTTTTAAAAACTCATAGTAAACGTAAAAAAATATCGTTTTCTCTTTATAAATTGAATAAGTTATTAAGTACCTAAGACTTACAACAAAGTGATCTTTGCAAAAATAAATTTGGGTTGAAGTCGTTAGTGATATAGGATCCCTTTAAGCAAGTCTTCACGTGTTACGTATATTTATTTCACTGGGCACTCTAATCCACAACTTTCCTGTAGTCTTTATCGATGCGTTTTTACATTCTCGGATGATACAATAACGATAATTACTATATTTTTCATGTAAACTAGTATAGAAGTCATGTTTATTAAACTTTGGGAGGTTATGCTGTTGTTTACAAATGCATGACGTCAGAGCACAGATAATCTATCGGCCAAACATGGCCGACAGTGTTTTCACCTGTCTAAGAAAAATATATTTTTAAATTAAAGTCTTACGGTTTTTAGGGCGCAAAAAAATATAGTGTTAATTTTTTTTATCTAATTGGACAAATATTAACCATTTAAGACCTACTTAAAAAAAGTGTCAACTAGCCCATTCTGGCAAAACTTATGTTTATATTTCACAGAATACTGGTACGCCTTTGAGCAATTCCCTCGCAACCAAGTTGACCTCCTGGGCTTGCCCTACGAGTACACGAGCAGTATGCACTATGGCGCCTTTGCTTTCAGCAGAAACCGTCAGCCTACCATTACTGCATTAAGGGTAAAACACATTGATAGCTGAATATTCAAACAGACTTTAAGTTTTTAATTCATAATCTGAGCGTTCCAGTGTAAAAACTGATTAGAAATTTTGTAGACTGTCAGTACGAAATGTGAATGCGAATTTTAAATCCATATTATCATCAGCATCCACAAATTATTAATGACTTACTTCCTCTGCCCATGGGCAAATATTAAATCACTTTTATAGGAGAGGAGAACATAAAACTAAGACCAATACATTACCCAAAATATTCAAGAACTCTACGGAGACATGCAGATTTCTCCAAATCCATATAGGAAAAGACGTACGGCCAAGCGATTTAGCGTTCCGGTACGATGTCGCGTATGAACCGTTTTAGGGTATAGGCCATACCCACCTCTTTCAAGTCAGCTTTAGCTACTCCTATCTGGCTGAAATCTATAGAGTGTATTTCGACTTTGCTCAGACTTAGGACAATATTAAAATGAGACTTATGTCTTCATCAATCTGCCTCCTTTCAACTCTGAGCAAAGTAAAATATTCGTTTCATTTTATCTCAGCCTAACTGCATCGTCACTTGAGCTTTGAACAGATACTGTGACAAATCTGCTGGGTATCTCTCGCCCTCATTCTATGATTTCTTGTGCTTGTCTCATCAAGTTGAAGAAAGTGTTTTGTATTTCCTCGCAGAGTCACAGCGGCACCATGGGTCAGAGAGAGCACGCAACCCACTGGGACTGGTTGAGGCTCCGCAGACACTACAACTGCCCCGGAGCTTGGAATGAAAGAAACATACAGCGAATGAAGGAGGAAGTAGATAGCACCTTACCTCTGATAAAGATGAATTTGCCGGCGCCTAAAAAGGGACTTTTTACTGATGAAGATAATGCTTACGTTCAAGCTCTGGCTTCTAAAGTTAATGAAGATTCAGCTAGCGAAGACAACACGGTCAACGAAGATTTTACTAACCAAGAAACTGTTAACGAAAATGAAAATGTTGAAGAAGTTATTGTTGAAGATTAGGACAACCCCCCAAGCGCAAGCCTAACTAGAATAAAAATAATGTGTTTGCAAATTATTTTTAGCTGATATATTTATCGTCCCGTTCACCACTATTTCATTCATGTAGTAAGCAATAAATTGAATTGAATCTGCGCCTCGTTTTTAACTGGATATTTCAAAGAGTGGAAATTTGTCCTGACAGGATTTACGGCGACAGGCGGCGTCTACATGATACGAACACTTCAAAGCAAGCGGTAGGATGACTATGAGTTTTGTCCGAGGACTGTAATTTAATTTTGTAATAATTAACAGAGGACCCTCCTGTGGAAAAGATGATAGGTAATAGGTTTGCATGGTACGTCCATGTAATGTGGAGGGAAGAAAATCATGTCACTAGAAGAATGTTAAACATCCAAACAAGAAAAAAGAGGAGAGGAAGACCAAAGAAAAGGTGGATGGATTGTGTGAAAGAGATATGTGTGTAAAAATGGAGGATAGTGCGTTGACGTATGACAGAAGTGAGTGGAAGAAAGAGACATGATGTGCTGAGTGCTGACCCCACAAAGCGTGGGATAAAGGACAAGAAGAAGATAACAGAGGACCATTCGTCACTTGCTACGTAAAAACGTAATTTCATTCTCGTTTGAATATTAACCAACCAACAAACCCAATATTTGTAGACACGTTTTAAACCTCTTGTAAACTTTTGACACGGTTTGAGCCTCAATAGCTCAACTGGTAAAGGAGTGGACTGAAAACCGAAAGGTCAAGGTTCAAACCTCGCCCGTTGCACTATTGCCGTACCTACTCCTAACACAAGCTTTACGCTTAGTTGGAGTGGAAAGGGGGAAAAAACTGACATATCCCTTCCATGCTAGCCCGCTGTCATCTTAGTTTGCATCATCACTTACCACCAAATGAGATAGCAGTCAATGGACTAACTTACAGTTATCTAAATAAAAAAATCATTAGATGTACACTGTTTACACTAGGTACGAATTGAACCTGTTGGAGAACAAAACAAGACTGTCCGGGCAATGAACAACTGTTGGTCCATCTAAGCAAATCCAGGCGTCACAATAATATGTTCACCCGACAACACGAAGGTCGCATTGCTCCTCGGGGGCCACTTAAAAAAACTTGAGCTTGTATGTTTTGTAAATAATATTTTATCGCGGCCCTTTTGCCAGTTACCGAAAAAGATAACGGTAGGTAGCTGGGTCGCACTAAAAATAAACTGTGCTAAATGACGTTTATATTTAACTTAATTAGAGAATAAGTAGACGCAGTGGCGTGCAGGTCATAGAGGCATAAATGCACTGCTTACCCCAGTTGCAATGCATATTTTTCATTATGACCTGCCATTGAACAGGTTCCTACCTAACTAATGCCTACCCTGGCTTCAAACCCTGTGCACGCCACTGAGTAGACGGAGTAAGTACTTATTATTTTTTCGTTTGCGGAAAAGTATTGCGATATTTTGAATCTAGCTTTATGGAAACATCCCCCATGTTTGTGGTCAAAGCTGGAGCCTCAATAGCTCAACGGGTAAAAGAGTGGACTGAAAACCGAAAGGTCGAACGGCTCAAACCCCGCCCGTTGCACTATTGTCGTACCTACTCCTAGCACAAGCTTGACGCTTAGTTGGAGAGGAAAGGGGTATATTAGTCATTTAACATGGCTAATATTCTTTAAAAAAAAAAAAGCACGCTTTAGGATTATGGTGGTACTGGGTCGACGAAAATTGCTGGATCGCACTACAAACTGTAAATTCGCTTTTCATAGATTATTCAAATCGCAGATTCGAATTAAAATTATTCCTATATGGTTCGCGACAGGTCAAGATGAATTGTGATATTGAACGGAAAAATATTTTTTATAAATACACTGGATAAGACTGTGTTTTACATAACACTGGCACATAAATAATGTGCTTTGGCCCGTGGTTATTCTGCACCATAAGTAGGTACAATGTATACATTATTAGGTGCCTACCTACATAAAAAATATTTTATAGTTTGTGCCTGTCAGCTGTCTTCACTTGCCATAACTTGTCATAAATCAAAATTCATAATATTATCTCTTATTATCTTATCTTGGCTTGGTAGATATTGTACAGGTAGGTACAAAGTGTTTGTAGATTATGTACTTACTTAGTTACCTATAAGAAAATAAAGAAATAAAGAAACAACGACTATAAAAACCTATATTTTATTTTTGCTTTTTATTGATTTATTCAATTAAATACTTAAAGAAAAGAAAAGGGAGAGGAGACCCGCGCTCTGTAGTGAGCCGGTGATGGGTTGATCATGATGACGCTTGTAGACCAAAGCACTAGCATAAATCACAGATCTTTTTATCTGGTTCATCCCACGCGCCGGGACAGTCGTAGTGCCTGTTGACCCTGAGCCAATCACTCTCAGTGACGTAATCGCGCTGACCCATTAAACCTTCGTAGGGCTGAAAGAGAATAGAAAACTAAAGTGACTCAAACTGAAAATCCGTGTGTTCCCCTGTCCCCATGCGAAGCCTGAGCGGGTTGCTTTAAATACGTAAATATATAAATAACTAGCTTATGCTCGCGACTTCGTCCGCGTGGAATACACAAATTTCAAACCCACTATTTCACCCCTTAGGAGATGAATTTTCAAAAATCCTTTCTTAGCGGATGCCTACGTCATAATAGCTATCTCATATCTGTATGCAAAATTTCAGCCCGATCCGCCCAGAAGTTTGAGTTGTGCGTTGATAGATCAGTCCAGTCAGTCAGTCACCTTTTCCTTTTATATATTTAGACTAACCTTCAAGGCTTCGATAGTGTAGCTTCCGTTCCGCGAAAAGGCCAGGGGGCTGTAATGGAGGACGCTCTGGATGTCGTATGGCACCCCCAAGTTGCTCACCTGATCGGAAGTGAAGATTGCGAAGAACGATAACGCTTCTGTGAACAACGCGCAATTAACAACTAGCTGATGCCCACGACTTCGTCCGCGTGGATTTAGGTTTTTAGAAATACCGTGGAAACTTTTTGATTTTCTGGGATAAAAAGTAGCCTATGTTACTCTCCGTCCTTTCAACTATCTCTATGCATCCTAATATTTAATACTAGATGATGCCCGCGACTTCGTCTGCGTGGATTTAGGTTTTTGAAATCCCGTGGGAGCTCTTTGATTTTCCGGGATAAAAAGTAGCCTTTGTCCTTCCCCGGGATGCAAGCTATCGCTGTACTAAATTTCATCAAAATCGGTTGAACGGATGGGCCGTGAAAGGCTAGCAGACAGACAGACAGACAGACATACAGACAGACGGACAGACAGACAGACGGACAGACAGACAGACAGACACACTTTCGCATTTATAATATTAGTTTGGATTATAAATGTGAAAGTGTGGATGTTTGAATGTTTGTTACTCAATCACGCAAAAACTACTGGACGGATTTGGCTGAAATTTGGAATGGAGATAGATTATACCCTGGATTAAAACATAGGCTACTTTTATCCCGGAAAAACAAAGAGTTCCCGCGCGATTTTGAAAAACGTAAATACGTACGTAAAACGTAAACTGTACGCGACAGGTCGAGATGGCAATCGAGGTGGAGACGCCCCGCACACCCGCACACGTCTCCCGCGCGAATCCGGTGCGGTATAGCGTGGGAGACGTGTGCGGGGTGTCCCCCCGACTCATACTCCGATTGCCTTTTCGACTTGTCGCGTACTATTACACATACCAGGCATGATATTTTCTTCTATAACGCGTATCCATTTATCCCGGTCGTACGTACTATGCATGTGTTGAAAGCCGAGGGTATGTAACTGTTCATGTACGATTGTACCATTCTTTAAGCACCCTTGTCCCGGAGGATGAGGGGCGTAGTTCAGGACGCGCGTCCCTTTAATTAGCCCTGGGTAGTAGCCGACGTGAGCGTAGCAACCAGTTGCATTTCCCTAGAAACGACTCATACAATTACATTCAAAGTTCTGACTTTTTATTGATTTAAGGTGATAGCACACTCGGAAAGGGATCGTCAGTCGTCACCGTATCGCCTTTCCATCGCCGTCTAATGTAAAAGCAGCTCAACAGCTTTACGTCGGGTCGACTGGGCTACGGCTAGACCACGACGCGACGCCGCGCTTACAGCGCAGCAGGTAGGCCGTGGGAGGGGTGAGAAGAGCAAGCGTGGACGAAGAGATGTGCTCGGGTATGGAGAGAAATGTAAACGCGGGCACGACGCGGACGAGCTGTAGGAGCGGGAACTGCAAGTTGAGTTAGATATATTACAAAATTCATTATGGCTAATGTTAAATACTCTAGTTGTTGAACTAATCAAACCATTGAGCAAGGTAAATACCTAAGTGCTCGTAAGATTGGCGCATTTTCAACAAAAATTGTCCGTGTCGTTTTTAAATGGAAAAGAGTAAACGTCTTTTATTTAATAATATTAATAACTAATCAACTCTCTTCCTAGGTGTGCCCACAGATTTCAACATATTCGAGGGGCGGATCAACTAATTCCGGAAAAGTCTGTGCTGCAAAATGTTCATGGGTGGCAGTAATCATAATCATTTGTCATCACTTACGACCCGCTTGCCCGGTGCGAGGTCGCTATTCTAACACCTTGGAATCCCAACGATTATCGGGTTTCGAACTATGTGCCCTGCCGATTGCCACTTTAGCTTCAGCTTCGCAACCCGTTGAGTTATGTCCGCTATGTCCGTGATTCTGGTTCTTTGAGCACGCATAGAAATTCTAAGCATAGATAGCTCTCTCCATCGCCCGCTGTGACTCTGAGCTTTGTTATGAGGCCTGTAGTTAGCGACTAATTGTCTCGGAATATAGAACGCGTAAAATTTAACTCCTCACGCGACATTTAACGACACTTTATACGTGTCAAATTTCATGTCAAAAGTACGATTATTATAAAGGTGAATCGTACTTTCGACATGAACCACAGAGTCAAAATGGCGCGTGAGGAGTCACTTTCTACGGACTATAATATTAGTTATTATGAAATGGAAACTCTTACCGTAATATTCACGTAAACTTTGTCTTTGGGTAGTCGTGGTCGAAACTTGACACAAGTTTTGTTGGAAATAAGATTCATACCTTCTCGGATGGCATCTTGTTGCTCTTCGTCTGTACAAAATACAAGCAGTAATTAGATGATATAAAATACAAGCATACAAGTATCAGAGGCTCTCATTATTTGGCTAGATTTTTTAAAAAGTGTAAGTACGTAACAGCGTTACGTAGCATGGAGTTGACCATGCTGTCTATGTATGCGCCGCGTCCAGCACTATGTCGTCCTAGTACAGTACGCGACAAAAAGTAATGTACAACGACCTTTACGCGGTGTCCTGCGTGAGCGACGAATACGACGCGACGCGACGCGACACGACGACGCGACGTAATGCGTATATGGCAGTCTGCGTCTCGCCGCAGACTGCTATTATAGGCCCCAAGCACGGTATGCACTATGCCGTTGAGTTGATCGCGTTCGTCGCGTTCGCAGCGTCGTCGCGTCGTCGCGTCGCGTAGTACTTATTCGTCGCTCACGCAGGATACCGCGGTAGAAGGAGATAGCAGATTTGTAGAGCGTGGTCTCTGTTGAGACCCATAAAACATCATATAGGGTATGAGTGACAGAGACAACGCTCTACAAAGCCGAAATGTCATTCTAAAGGCTGACGTACATTAAATTCTGCCGCGTACTGTAACCACTGTGCTCCTTCGAGGTTGACGTCTGGTGTGACATAACCACAGACCACCAAGGTTTGTGGACGTAACTTACCAAAATCTTTATGATTGAACTCATAAGGCACGGTGTTATTCGGCCAGCGCGAGTCGTAGCCGATGTAAGCGTTACGTAGCATGGAGTTGACCAAGCCGTCTATGTATGCGTCGTCCAGCACTATGTCGCCCTGGAAGTTACCGCTATGCTCCTTCGAGGTTGACGTCTGGTGTGACATAACCACAGACCACCATGGTTTGTGGACGTAACTTACCAAAATCTTTGTGATTGAACTCATAAGGCACGGTGTTATTCGGCCAGCGCGAGTCGTAGCCGATGTAAGCGTTACGTAGCATGGAGTTGACCAAGCCGTCTATGTATGCGTCGTCCAGCACTATGTCGCCCTGGAAGAAACCGCTGTGCTCCTCGAGGTTGACGTCTGGTGGTAGCGCGCCGCGGAGGGACATCAAGTCGCCTACAACACTGTCTGAAAAGTACAGTCAGGTAGAGTCTAGGTCCAGAGCCTCAATAGCACAACCGGTATAGGAGTGGACTGAAAACCGAAAGGTCGACGGTTCAAACCCCGCCCGTTGCACTATTGTCGTACCTACTCCTAGCACAAGCTTGACACTTAATTGGAGAGGAAAGGGGAATATTAGTCATTTAAAATGGCTAATATTCTTTTTAATAATAATAATAATTTAAAAAAACAGGTCTTATACAAAGGCTTCTATGTATATTAAAATTACGGTTTTTAGAAGCATTAGTCGAGTCGACTATGTTTTTACAAATTCCGTGGGATTGTCCGGGGAAAATAGCTTATGTCACTCTCTATGTCTAAATACCTACCTATGTCCATTGCAAAAAATTTCGTCGATCCGTTGCTCGTAACCGCAGGATAAACCAACAAACAAACACTTTCGCATTTATAATATGGTGGTGACTAGTGACTATACCAATTTCAACGTCTTCCACACCAGCTATAGTACTTTAAAAATGAACTTTAGCATCCAACAAAGGCAGTGGTCCGACCGTCGGCGAGAAAACGACTAACTATCAGCGATTTTCTCTCTCAGGAAACGCACAATACATGTACATTCCGTGTAAACCAAAGAGATGCATATTAGATATTAAAAGTTGATCTCTGACTGTTCACACTGCCGGCGATGACTCGCTTTACTAGTTATGTCGCTGAGCGACGAGCTTTAAAAAATAAACTCGCTCAGCGATATTCGTTCAGCGATGCTCGCGCGTTTGGACACGTGTAACGCGCGCGCAGGCGAATAGCGCGAGTAATCGCTCGTCGCACTTGCACACTCGCTTATAGCCCGGCGACAAAACTGTCGAAACTACACACTCGCTTCCCGCTGATCACCAACTCGTTTAAGTTTCTAGTTCTACTCGTTTCTCGTTCTTCGTCGGCGGTCGGACCACTCTGCCTTAAGTAGGTAAATAAATCATGAATTGTCGTGCCTTCAACCACTAATAAGTAACAATATAGTAATTAACTCACCTTGACCATTGAATTTGCTCTTCAAATATTGCTTAACAGCGGAAACCGCTACTTTTGTCCCAATCTCAGTGGGAGAAGGCAAATTAGCCATCACATGCGCTAACGTTAGAATAATCACCAACCACTTCATTTCTTACTCTACATGAAAAAGTACAAGAACAACTACTTTTATATTTAGTACACATCATACGAGTATATACACACAGTAGGTAGAAATTAGAATGCATTTACTTGATAATAAATTGGAAATTGTGTCAATAAAATGTTTCGAAGGTTCGATTGTTCAATTTGCAATTTAATATCTTTTTGTAGGGTTCCTCAAAGCAAAAGGAATCTTTATAGTTTCATACTGTCCATCTGTATGTGCGTCATAATACTACCCATCAATACCCTTATTATAAATGCAAAAGTGTGTTTGTTTGTTGGTTTATTGGTTTGTTGGTTTGTCCTTCAATCACGTCGCAACGGTGCCACCGATTGACGTGATTTTTTGCATGGGTATAGATAAAGACCTGCAGAGTGACATAGGCTACTTTTTATCCCTGAAAATCAAAGAATTCCCACGGGATTTTTAAAAACCTAATTCCACGCGGACGAAGTCGCGAGCATCAGCTAATATTATTATAAGAAAGCCTTGTCGCTCTGTATTTTAAGATCGTTTGGTTTCTCAGGTAGTTTTTCAAAAAGCTACCGTTTAAGTAATATTGATGTCTACGGAACCCTACTTTATCAGTGTTTTACACGTACTTGACCAGTAAGGAAATGTTTTCAGGTACAATTTTCTTTTTCAATTATAGGTACTGGACGCTTATTACTGTATATGAGTTGACTTACGGGGAGCTTAAGACATTCCGGTTCTCAGCCTCTTTTTAATGAGAGGTATTTGCATGATTAAGAAAATTAGGTATCTACCTACCTACTTTTATGAAGCCTATTATGATAGCGTATCTAGTGCATAACTTTAATTAAACATTTTAATTATTTGGCGTGCGCAGTTATAATGTAGGTAGGTACTTAAAAAAATAGTAAGAGGTAAACACTTAGGTAGGTAGGCACACCACAGTATTGCGCCGCCTTGAAACCATCCACACCCATAGTTAATATCTATTATTAAAAAAACTCAGTTAGTTGATCATGATGATGGTGATACGTTTGCGGCTGAAAAATTAAAAATCCTACGAAGTTATAATAGCAGACTAAATTTCTTTAATATGGAATCCTTAGAAACTCGTAGAACAAAACTCGATCTCATATTTTTATTTAAGATTTTCAACAACAAAATAGATTGTTCTTCTCTTTCAAATAGTTTTAAATTAAGGGTTCCTTCGAAATATCCTAGAAAACCTTTAAATTCTTCTTTATCTTTTCCTCAACGCTCTACAGTTATGGGTGCTAACTCGCCAATCCCGAGAATAAGTCAACTTTATAATAAGCTCAATGTGCTAGACATACATGCGGACTCACTGGTTAAATTCTGGAATTCAGTTCATATGGCATTAAGTAAATTACCATAGTAATTTGCTTAATGCCATATGAACTGCTTACCTACATTTGTTTATTAGTTTAGAGTTTATTTATGTAATTATTATTATTATTTTTTAATTAAGTAACTTATTTTAGTAGTAAAATTACCTGACACTTTATTCGCATGCGGTAATTACCTTTAATTAGCGCGTCATTTTATCTAAGAACTTTTGTATTTTTAATTTTGTGTTTGATGTAGATGATTAGCTGTTGGTGATCCTAATAAATGAAAAAAAAAACGTTTTTTTTTTTTAAAAACGTTTTTTTTTTTAATATTAAAGTTTTAAAGAGATCACTACAAGTTGACAGGTCACGGTCCAGTATCGGCTGTCAGCGTGTCCGACTGTCGGTGGCGGCGCGTCTCTGAAACCGATACGCGTCGGAGGGTGGTCGGTTATTTACAAAGATTCGGAGAAAACGATTCTGTGTTGTTGGACTTGTTGGCTGTATTGAATTACCACGGTTTGAACTTTGTATTTTGCACTTGTGTCTAGTACGCGACAGGTTGAGATGGCAACTATAAAGGTGGGGACGCTCCACATACCCGCACAGCCCCCGCGCTAACCCGGTGCGGGATAGCACGGGTGACGTGCGGGTGTGCGGGGCGTCCCCCCGCCTCATCATACCCCGATTGCCTTCTCGACCTGTTCCGCACACACAAGTAAGTACCTAGAGTACAGTACGCGGCTGAAAGTGATGAACGTCGGCCTTTAGAATGACATTTCAGGTTTGTGGAGCGTTGTCTCTGTCACTCATACCCACATGACGTTTTGTCGGTTTCAACGACCGAGACAGTGCTCTACAAATATGCTATCTCCTTCTAAAGATCGATGTTCATCACTTATGGCCGCGTACCGTAGGTAAGTATCTATTTTATGAGATGGTTTTATGCTTTGATCACGTGGATCCTTGTTATACTTAGGACTAGTGATAACGACTGAGTCAAATGATATAACTTTTACTAGAATTATTCTTTAATGTATAGGTGCAAATAACAATTACCAATTGTGGCTACTTTAATATTATTACATTAGAGTTGAGATATTCATTTTAAACTATTCCGACGACAATTCTCTAAGAGTGCTATCCAGCGAATGCTGCTTGCTTCCAAAAAAGCTCAAGTGTCAATACGTCATATTAATTTATTGTCGTCGGAGCTACTTAAGTAGTACAAAACGGAGTTACTTAGGTAAATTAGAAAACGCTACATTTAGAAATATAAATAACTTAATTAAAAATAATAATCGCTTACACTAGAAATTGTGGCTTCGGTTTTCAGGTAGATATAAAATGAATACACCAAAAACCTGCAGAACTGCTTCGCTACATTTTACAATAAAGTTTATCTTAGCACTAGGTTATGCTCGCGACTTCGTCCGCGTGGACTACACATACTTCGAACTCCTATTTTACCCCCTTAGGAGTCGAATTTTTAAAAAATCCTTCTTAGCGGATGTCTACGTCATAATCTACATGCCAAATTTCAGCCCGATCCGTCCAGTGTACATAATACATATTAATTAGTTATCAGTACAAGTATGGGTAGTATCAAGCTGTGATAGCCTAGTGGTTAGGACGTCCGCCTCCTAATCTGAAGTCGGGGGTTCGATCCCGGGCACGCACTACTAACTTTTCGAAGTTATGTGCGTTTTAAGTAACAAAATATCGCTTGCTTTAACGGGTGAAGAAATATATCATGAGAAAACCTGCATGCCTGAGAGTTTTCCATAATGTTTTCAAATGTGTGTGAAGTTCCCCGTTCGCATCGTGCTCTGTAGTGAACCGGCGATGTGTTGGTCATGATGATGATGTTGATAAGTAGCTCTAGTTTTAAATACCTAGCAATATTATGCTTACTTACTCGTAGGCCTAGTTTTTGTGGAACAAAAAATGCTTGATAATTTTCAAGCTGTTTGTAGCTTTTTGTGAAAGAAACGGAAAAAGTTGCATTTCAAAAACGAAACACGTCAAAACTGAAGTGGTGCACTTCGAATCCCGCGGGACATGTCACCAGGAATGTTGTCAAAAATAGTGTAACGGGCAACGCTGACATACCTGTGAGTTGCGACATTATTAGAGCAGCAATATCATTTTCGCTTCTTTTTAACCGACTTCAAAAAAAGGAGGAGGTTCTCAATTCGTCGGAATCTTTTTTTTTTTTTTTTTTTTTTTTTTTTTATTTTTTATGTATGTTCCCCGATTACTCGAAAACGCCTGGACCGATTTTGAAAATTCTTTTTTTGTTTGAAAGGGTATACTTCAAAGTTGGTCCCATTTCAATTTGGTGAAGATCTGATGAACATCTTCGAAGATAGATACTGGAACTCCTCAACGGATAAGAGTAAATTGCTCGCGATCAGTGTAATAGCTTAGTAAACAGTAGATTTTTAACCAGTCATAGCATAATTCCATGGGGCCACTAAAAATTGTGAAATAAAAATTTTTTACAAAAAAAATAAAAACCGACTTCGTTACACAAACACTAAAAATTGAAAAATAATTTAATTTATTACCGATTATATTATGTATACAAGAGAATATAGTTCCATAATAATATTTTTTGGGGTCGGTGCCAATGAGGTGCCATTGTGGAGTCCCATAAAAATATGAAGTCTAGACGATTCGCGCAGCTAAAGCTAATTGGCACCGGCACCAAAAAATATTATTATGGAACTATATTAACTCTTGTATACATAATATAATCGGTAATAAATTAAATTATTTTTCAATTTTTAGTGTTTGTGTAACGAAGTCGGTTTTTATTTTTTTTGTCATATTTCATGATCAGGAGGTATCATGATCAGGAGGTATCATGACAGATTTCTTCAGCAAAAGAAATCTGTCAATTCTGAAGATTTCAGAATTATACTCACATAATTCTGAAATCTGAAATCTCTTATAGAGATAAAGTGTTTACCTGTCCACTTTTACTTTCTTTTTCTCTTTATTGTAAATGTTTTTGGTACAAACAAAAAAATAAGTACATCGAAGTGGTAACCAGTCAACTGTGCCATTTACAGCTTGCTTTAATAGATATAAAACAATGGCTATAATGGCGGACAGACTGACTGACATACTGGATAAGCTATGAGGGGCGAGAGCGAGGGCCAAGGTGTTTTAAATCTCGGGATCATAAAAAGGAAGATTTTGTTAAATTTTGACCAAACTACTTAGCTTGTTGTTTATTAGTGGTAACAAACTTTACCAATTACCCTGCTGTTATCATTAACCTAACCGTCCGTATTTAGATTACTGTGTGCGGGTTTGAGACAGCCTCGAATCGTTCTACGGGAGTGGTGTGATTCAAGGAACCGCATCCTATTCTATTGTAATATTGATTGATGATGATCATCATTATAGAGACAATCATTTTCAAAACAAGAGTTTTGTGTTTGTCATCATAGTACGAGTAATTTCGACCAAGGCGCTTTTTGATGTATTGAGATTTGATGTTTCGAGATCCAACACCTCAATGTGACATGCTCTTAACGAACCCGATAAAACGATAAGCGGTGTCGTAAAAAAGTGTCAAAGTTTAACGACATTACGCACGTAAAAAGTTTAAAAGACATCCCGACTCCCGGTGCTTTTTTACGGTGGTCTGTTTTCAATTAAAATTATAGTAACGCGTTCACAAATTATAGATTTCCTGAGGAAATATTCACTATGATAAGAACACGGTTAATTTGTAGGTCGATAAAAGTTGCAGATAACTATGATTAATAGCAAACTTTTTCTACTTTGCCTTTGTTGATCTAAGTAGAGTAAAGATCTAAGTAGATTCAAGTGAGCAAAGTGCAGAAAAGTGAATATAGATTTAGTAAGTGGGTAAAAGTGAATATAGATTTAGTATGTTTTTAATTTGGTATCTTGGATTGCTCGTAAACGTGATAGTCTTGTGCTGTGTCGAGGAAATCAAAATGGCGGATTTATGCGCTTTAATGTGCACTGACTGCTGAAAAAGATAGAGTGCAAATAACAGTTGGGGTCTTTTTGAAAACTTTTTAAATTACTTAAGTACTTGTTTTGGAATTATCTAATAACAAAACAATTCTTCCATCGAAGCCTGTAGGCCGGCGCCGGCGCATGCCTCATGCTACATATTCTTCAATCTTCCGGATGTTTCCGCGTCGCGAATCGCACGACCCGTTAGCTTTAAAAACCATTAATGCAATAAAATGTCAACACCAGAGTGTTTGGCAATGGGGTGGAACAGAGATGATGAATTGTACGGGGTTTTTATGGCAATTTTTACGAACTTAACTGTAGGTCGGTGCTAATTTGTATGCCTCTAAACGCGGCTTAGGCCTAACATCCACCAAAGCGGTCTCAATTAACAATATTATTTCAGTTTTAACGATTATTGTTCTTCTTCGGACAAAGCCTTCGCATAATTATGATATTATTCATCATCATCATCAACCAATAGACGTACACTGCTGGAAATAGGTCTCTTGTAGGGGGTGGGTGTTGAAAGCTGTGATAGCCTAGTGGATAGGACGTCCACCTTCTAATCGGAGGTCGGGGGTTCGATCCCGGGCACGCACCTCTAACTTTTCGGAGGTATGTGCGCTTTAATTAATTAAATATCACTTGCTTTGACGATGAAGGAAAACATCGTGAGGAAACCTGCATGCCTGAGAGTTCTCCATAATGTTCTCAAAGGTGTGTGAAGTCTACCGCAGTCCGCACATGGCCAGCGTGGTAGACTATGGCCAAAACCCTTCTCACTCTCGCCGTGATCGTCTAGTGATTAGGACCCTACGTTGTAAGTATTATTATCAGACTAGCTAATGCCCGCGACTTCGTCCGCGTGGATTTACGTTTTTCAAAATCCCGCGGGAACTCTTTGATTTTCCGGGATAAAAAGTAGCTTATGTGTTAATCCAGGGTATAATCTATCTTCATTCCAAATTTCAGCCAAATCCGTCCAGTAGTTTTTGCGTGAAGGAGTAACAAACATAGGTATAACGAAACTGAGGGCTAAGCGTGCTTCACGAGGCATGGAAGATACGGACCAAATTTCAGATCTCCAAATTCGGCCACCTATCCAGTTATAATCTTTGAGAATTATATCAATAGCACTGCTAACATTTGCAAACATTAAAGCAAGGAATGCAAGTGCTAGAAGCATCATCATTATCAACCAATAGATGTCTACCACTGAACATCTAATAGTCACACAAGGAACCACACTACACAGTTCCTCACGCCACGGTCTTGCGCCGCGCTACCTGAGTCCAGCGGCTCGCTGCGATTCATTTGACCTCCACTCTATCCACCTATCTACCTAGTGCTAAAATAGATTGCTTGAATATAGTGTGAATAAAATTGATTGATCTATAAATTAATAAGAGCCACATAACAATACAAAATGGTCCATTTAACTACATCTCAACTCATCCGTTTAAAAGTACCCCGTAACAATTAAGTTCAGTCACAGAGCAATTAAATATTTTATTTAAATTCGGTATGCCGTTAAAATAAACCCTTAATTAATCGTTGGGACGAAGCGTTGCGTGGAGGCGACGTGACTGATGGTTGTATTGAGTTGCGGTAATTGTGGTGCGCGCGCGCAGGTACTGTGACCATAAGGGCATGCGCAGACGAGGGACCTTGTCCGCGGAGAACAAAAATCCTCGAAGCTTAGATAAAATGCCCGCCGAGAACTTGCCACGGACTCAACGCACATGGTGTGCGATCATTAATAATAATTGTTCGCCGAAAGCGATCACTCTCGAGCGCTCAGTGCACTTAGTATAAGATTTTACGTCTCACCAACGTTGTTAGAATTCGAGAGTCGAAACACAATAACGTCAAAGTATTGAAGTCAAAAATTCAATGCCAATGATTTATAATTTCGCAACGTTACCGCTTGGAGCCCTGGCTGTAGATGTGTAGACAGACTTAAGCTTTAAAACAAGGCAGTTAAGATCCAGTTTACTATAACGCGGAAGGTGTCTCTACACTCGAATACTATCAACGTTTGTGAGACATAAAATCTCGTACGGCGCGGACTAAAACGCGCCTTCTAACTTTCGCCTTCTTTTTTTTTCGGGGACTCCTCGATGAGGACTCCCCCGATACTTTTGTGCGGTCCGGTCGGTCTGTCGAATGTCGATGCCCGATGATTTGGGGGACTTTTTGTACGGGGTAGTTATAGTCTCTAATTATTCGATGCAGTTATAAGCCATCTATTTTGACCGACAAAACGTATTCAAGAACTGTCACTCCTCTATGTAGGCCTTTTTATTATTCGAGTGTGATTGGTCTATTTGTCTTGATTTTTTAATTTAATTTTACGTGTAAGTAAGGACCCATTAATAATTCTTCGATTCAACATCCGACTGTCCATTAATCCAAGTTTCTATTAGATGTTGGATTGATGACCAACAATCAGGCTCAGTCTTCAATAGTGCACTATAAGCCGTGCAGACTGCAGACTACAGTCTGCAAAGCCGTGCAGATTTCTTTCGTGTGATTATGATAGATTTTTTTTATATCATAAAGTGCTGAGAACTGTACTTTACTATCATTACAATCTAGCCTATGAGAAAGGCTAATGAGTAATATTATATTAACCTAAACTTATAAACGTACTTATACCTAAGAATCGGTCCATTGACTTATAGTTATGAGTCAATTATTAGAAGACACTTTGTTCTTGTGTTCTTTAAATTGCACTAGCACTACACTTTCACTATAACTACACTAGCTCAAAAGGCTTAGTCCTTTTATGATAGAATATAGGTATTATACTTTGCTGTCGTTGGAATTAAGAAGATTACTCTACGGAAAGTTTGCTTATAGGTACCTACTTTGAATTTTGTAATAGATAACAAAAGTTTCTTGTGTTTATTAATAGATAAGTATACTTTTTTTTGGCTTGTTATGGATGAAAAAGGTTCTTGACCATGAAAATCAAGCATCGCGGTCACCCTACCGGATGATATTTTGACAAATGACCACGTTCACGCATTATTGGGCCTACATCCCACATCCAAGCGTACGAGATGAACATGTAAACGCTAATATAGACCACCGTGGCGAAAATATTGTGATTTAGTGTAAACGGTGCTTTATGATTTATTGCCTAGAACTTTAGAAGTATGTCTCTGAAAAATAAAGTAGGTACCTAATCGAAAAGAGTAGGAACTTAGAGTACCTACCTACTTACCTACGAAATACATGATCGGTCGTGTGTGATATTAATTTGTGTGACAAACTTCTGGGTACTTCGTGAAAGAAATGACTTTAATATTCGATAAAACACATTTTTTATTCAAAAGAATAAAAAACATAAAAAACGCCTTTTCTGATTATTTATCCTAGATCATTTCAGTTAAAGGGATCTACTACCTACAACTGAATTGAAAGTTTTGATGACGGCACAGTTTTATACTATCGCGACTAAAAAAAGAGTAGATAATAGTCTAGCGCTTGGCTGTAATCAGACCTTTTTTATTTATTCAGATACAAGTTAGCCCTTGACTGCAATCTCACCTGGTGGTAAGTGACGATGCAGTCTAAGATGGAAACGGCCGAAGCCTCCCACCAGACCAGACCAGAAATTTAGAAAATATAAAATTTCAAATCCCTGCCAGGAATCGAACCCGGGACCTCCCACTAATAAGACCACTGCGCCAGGGAGGACGTCAAAACCTGCTGGCAAGCAGGATGCATATGGAGCGCGTTTCCTTTAATTTGTCTATTCACTCTTGACTTGAAGATGCTTATAGTAAAAGTGGAGTGGAAAACTGGAAACGTCACACCTTGTGCTTAAATACCTTGGTATTTGACAGCTGTCGGTTCAGGATCAAACTGAGACTTGACAGCTTACTCACTCTAGTCAACTCTGCTGTAGAGCCAAGGTCGATCAAAATTGCCAAATCTTATACTCTTACTCGAATCTAAGTAGGTACCTAACATAGATTTTATTTTTAGATCATTATTCATAATGAACGCTTTAATGTCTATCCATCTCTTATTATGAAAGTACAAGACAAGATTAGTACTGTCTCGTTACGCGCCCGCGCAAACGAACCCAGAGTCGGGCCCAGCGTCGCCGACAACTGTCACCCCCAATTATGGCCGCCATGACACTTTAGCGCGCTTGCTTTTTGAATATAGAACGATGGAATTTTAGTGTCTATTTTTAACCGACTACAAAAATGGAGGAGGTTCTCAATTCGTCGGAATCTTTTTTAACCGACTTCAAAAAAGATGGAGGTTCTCAATTCGTCGGAATCTTTGTTTTAATTTTTAATGTATGTTTCCCGATTACTCAAAGACGCCTGCACCAATTTAGAGAATTTTTTTTTTGTTAGAAAGGCTAGTCTAAATCTATAAAAGGAAAAGGTGACTGACTGACTGACTGGTCATTCAGTGAGTCAGGACTTTTCGTTTTGCTTTTTGTAAGTACATTTAGGTATAGTACGTACATGCATTGTTATTTTTCTTCAATATAAGTGCCTACCTTTTTAACAACTTACCTATCCAATTTTACTATCTAAAGTAAAAATAATTTTAGTGACTAAAAATACATCAACTGTATTAAGTTCCATATTAATTAAATCGAATTGGTATAATTTTGTAAGATTTCCGTCGTGTTGCATTCCCGTGTGCCAAGCCGGGAATAGAACGGAGACCCGTCGCATCGAATTAGTGTAAAACCTCGAAAAACGACTGTACGCGCCGACGACTGGCAGACGCTACACTGCGGTAACATTAAATTTCACCATCAGTGAGCTTAGTATGAGATTTTACATCTCATAAGTACTAAGCAGCGTCACAGTTCACGACAGTAATAATTATGAAGCCTGTAACAAAAGCTTGAGGCTTTATCTACACTGGCAGACAATCAATGTAGGCTAAGAAACGACTAGACAGGAGACATGGTCATTGGGCCGTCGTCGTAGTAGCACTACTCATGTGGTGCTAGCGTGACCAGAGTAGAGTGAGGGAACTCTTGGTTTGTCCTGAATCGACGATAATATTAGGTATGTCAAATATTAGGTTATGGTGTCATAAAATCATAGGAAAATAAAGCTACATTGGGACTACTTAGTCAAACGTACTAACCTCGACGTTTTGTTAGAAGTTCCAACTGTTGCGAACTGAGGTAGCGTGACAACATCGTGACAAAGAGTTTTCAACTATACTTAGTACTATATCTTAGTACCTACTTAGTTTTTAATCTTTGATTTCACTTCACCACTGTTGTAGAGCCAAAAAGAGATTGCGTTTTTGACGTTTCGTTCTCAGATATCAAAGTAATGTGTGCAAGAGAGCACACAATTAACTACTTATTATTTTGTATTTAACTGAAAGATGTCAAAAACGCAATCTCTCATTGGCCGTATTAAAGTGCTCAAATATATTGTAGGTAATTGACAGATGTCGATTCAGGATCAAACCGAAAGCTCCTTCACTCCATTTCACTCTGCCAGCGTTGATAGAGTTCAAGAGTCGAAGCACTATTCAGCGTTCACAAGCACAAGTTTGTCTATACACTTACAATCAGCGTGCAGCGTTCCAAACGGAAACTTGCAAAATTAAAATCGTTGCCGTACTGAGAATATCAGAAAACCTTTTTCCCATACTTTTATCTGTAGAGACATGGACTTTGCGTCTAGTTGAGATGTAGAAGATTCATGCTCTGGAGATGTAGACTTTAAACCACGGAATTTCAGGTCCATTTTAGTGTGACGTTATTGTGTATCGACGCACGAACTCTACCAACGTCAACGTGAGATGTAAAATCTTATACTAAGCACACAGATAATTATAATAAATCGTTGAATTACAAGCAGATGAAATTGATGAAAATGCCATAAAAAAGTTTTTGAAGGGTACTTAGATCTAGGTAAAGATTCTTTAGGCGCGGTTTTTGAGAGTACTTAGTTAGGCTCAGTCCTTTATTTGGACGGAAGTAACGCGAATATTACTTCCGTCTGTAAAAAGCCCGACAAACAGAACAGCTTTTTTAAAGCAGCCATCTTTTACCTACCAATGTGTTTAAAGGTGCGAAGTAAGTAGTTAGTGCCATAGATTAAAACTTGAAAGTTCTATTTATTACATAGATAAGTAGGTAGATACTCCGACTCATTTACAGAACTACCTACTGAATTCTAATACGACTTAAGGTTCGTACGCACCTGAGCGGCGCGGCGCGGCGCTTCAGTCCGACTGCAGAACGAGTCACCTCAGGCCGCTCGACGGTGCCTACCGCACTACAACTTCAGTACGCGGCACCTCGCGTCACTTGCGCGTCACTTTTATACCCGTTCGCGTACGAGCAACAACGTCGCAAGATGAGCGACAGTGAAGAGGATTTGATTATTATTTCTTTGTTGTGCAGAAGAAGAACGAATTATCGAAGAGAAAAAACCGGCCAAGTGCGAGTCAGGCTCGCGCATTGAGGGTTCCGTACTACAGTCGTATTTTTTCGACATTTTGCACGATAATTCAAAAAATATGATGCATAAAAATAAATAAAAATCTGTTTTAGAATGTACAGGTGAAGACCTTTCATATGATACCCCACTTGGTATAGTCACTCACTTCGAAAGTTGAAAATACTAATTATTAGTTCATGACCACAATTTAATTTTTTTTGTGTGATCTAACCCTAAATTCACGGTTTTCAGATTTTTCCCCAAATGTCAGCAATAAGATCTACCTACCTGCCAAATTTCATGATTCTAGGTCAACGGGAAGTACCCTGTAGGTTTCTTGACAGACGGACAGACAGACAGACAGACAGACAGACAACAAAGTGATCCTATAAGAGTTCCGTTTTTCCTTTTGAGGTACGGAACCCTAAAATAGGGGTTCGAGATTTGTGTAGTCCACGCGGACGACGTCGCGGGCATAAGCTAGTATAATATAAACACAAGTACAACAATAGGTAGGCATATTTCCGAAACTATTAATTCTACCTAGATGAAGTAGGTAGGTATAATATGTACATAATATATTATAGTTATTTAATCAGGATTATTTTTACCATTGATGTTTTCTCATAACGCTCGGAGAGACATTTATACATTTAGACACTGGGAAGGGGGGAAGCCGACATCCTAGGGGTTGGGACCTTTGAGGATATACTTCTAAGCGCATGAGGAACACGTCATGTGCCAAAAATTAAACCTACGTTATTTATTTTGAGGTCTATCTTGCCGATTCTTGCCTGTACTTTAAATACCTAACAAGATGCGCGTGTATCTTATTCGAGCGACGTACGCATACTGAAGCGCCGCGCCGCGCCGCTGGGTATGTCGCACTAGCGTCACTGCACTGCGCGTCGCTTCGCTGCGCTTCAAAATATTCTCTCCAGATGTGACGCGCGGCAACGCGCGGTGAAGCGTGGTGAAGCGCTGTGCAGCGCCGCTCTAGTGCGATATGCGCCATACAAAATGATAGAAATGATATTTTGAAGCTCTGTGCCGCGACGTGCAGCTCGCTGAAGCGCCGCGCCGCGCCGCTCAGGTGCGTACAAACCTTTAAAGGTTCGTACGCACCTGAGCGGCGCGGCGCGGCGCTTCAGTCCGACTGCAGAACGCTTCACCTCAGGCCGCTCGACGGTGCCTACCGCACTACAACTTCAGTACGCGGCAGCTCGCGTCACTTGCGCGTCACTTTTACACCCGTTCGCGTACGAGCAACAACGTCGCAAGATGAGCGACAGTGAAGAGGATTTGATTATTATTTCTTTGTTGTGCAGAAGAAGAACGAATTATCGAAGAGAAAAAACCGGCCAAGTGCGAGTCAGGCTCGCGCAATGAGGGTTCCGTACTACATTCGTATGATTTCGATAATTCAAAAACTATGATGCATAAAAATAAATAAAAATCTGTTTTAGAATGTACAGGTGAAGACCTTTCATATGATACCCCACTTGGTATAGTCACTCACTTCGAAAGTTGAAAATACTAATTATTAGTTCATGACCACAATTTAATTTTTTTTGTGTGATCTAACCCTAAATTCACGGTTTTCAGATTTTTCCCCAAATGTCAGCTATAAGATCTACCTACCTGCCAAATTTCATGACTCTAGGTCAACGGGAAGTACCCTGTAGGTTTCTTGACAGACAGACGGACAGACAGACAGACAGACAGACAGACAGACAGACAGACAGACAGACAGACAGACAACAAAGTGATCCTATAAGAGTTCCGTTTTTCCTTTTGAGGTACGGAACCCTAAAAAAGAAGAAGAAATGGATTGCTGACATACCAAAGTCACGCTATCAAGAAGGATATCACATTTTGTTTCCTCGCCTTCTTAATGACTCTGTACCATTTCACATTTACTTCAGAATGTCGAAGACAAAATTCTTTATGCTATTGACTAATAGTTTTTGTGGAAATTACATTAGAAACAATAGGTATACCACACAGGTCGGTAATATAATCCTACAAGAAACCTATGTCCAGCAGTGGACATATCTATTGGTTGATGATGATGATGATGATGATAGTTTTTATGGAAATTATAAAAAAATATTTATGCATATCCATACTTATATTATTATCAACGCAAAAGTGTATTTGTCTGTCTATCTACTAGCTTTTGACGGCTCAACAGCTTAACCGAATTTGATGAAATTTGTTACAAAGTTGAATTACATCCCGGGGAAGGACAGGCTACTTTTTATCCTGGAAAATGAAAGAATTTCCACAGGATTGTTAAAGGCCCATTTATATGAAGTTTGGACCAGAGGTAGCTTGCATTCCGGGAATTGACAGAGGTAGGCAACTTTTTATCCCGGAAAATCAAAGAGTTCACACGGGATTAAAAATCTAAAAAAAAATGCAACTAGATGATGCCTGCGACTTCGTCCGCGTGGATTTAGATTTTTCTATAGGTGAGCACATTTCCGGGAATCACCTACTAGTACCTATATACCTGAGATAGATTATACCCTGTAGGATAAAAGTAGCCTATGTGTACCTACACATAGGCTAGTTTTATCCCGAAAATCAAAAAGTTTCCACGGGATTTTTAAAAAACCTACATCTACGCGAACGAAGTTGCGGGCATCAGCTAGTCCCTTAGGTTCTGTGGAAATTACATTAGAAAAAGCATTTTCGCAAAATGTCTTTGTTTTATGTGCAATAGAATATATAAAATAGGCAGGTAAACACAGGTACATATTATATCTAAATACCTATATAAAAGAAAAAGGTGACTGACTGACTGATCTATCAACGCACAGCTCAAACTACTTGACGGATCGGGCTGAAATTTGGCATGCTGGCTAGCTAACTAGCTAATATGACGTAGACATCCGCTAAAAAGGGATTTATGAAAATTCAACCCCTAAGGGGGTAAAATAGGGGTTCGAGATTTGTGTAGTCCACGCGGACGACGTCGCGGGCATAAGCTAGTATAATATAAACACAAGTACAACAATAGGTAGGCATATTTCCGAAACTATTAATTCTACCTAGATGAAGTAGGTAGGTATAATATTATGTACATAATATATTATAGTTATTTAATCAGGATTATTTTTACCATTGATGTTTTCTCATAACGCTCGGAGAGACATTTATACATTTAGACACTGGGAAGGGGGGAAGCCGACTTCCTAGGGGTTGGGACCTTTGAGGATATACTTCTAAGAGCATGAGGAACACGTCATGTGTCAAAAATTAAACCTACGTTATTTATTTTGAGGTCTATCTTGCCGATTCTTGCCTGTACTTTAAATACCTAACAAGATGCGCGTGTATCTTATTCGAGCGACGTACGCATACTGAAGCGCCGCGCCGCGCCGCTGGGTATGTCGCACTAGCGTCACTGCACTGCGCGTCGCTTCGGTGCGCTTCAAAATATTCTCTCCAGCCGTGCCGCGCGGCAACGCGCGGTGAAGCGCCGCGCCGCGCCGCTCTAGTGCGATATGCGCCATACAAAATGATAGAAATGATATTTTGAAGCTCTGTGCCGCGACGTGAAGCTCACTGAAGCGCCGCGCCGCGCCGCTTAGGTGCGTACGAACCTTAAGTATTATTTATTTTTCTATTTGTACCTACTTAAGTTTTTATGATTTTTAATGTGGCTTGATAAATAAAAGTTATAATGACAAAACATCTACTTAGCTGTCTTTTATTCCAGAATCCTAATCCATGCTAGGTACAGCAGCTACTTATTAGGGTTCCGTACCTCAAAAGGAATAACGGAACTCTTATAGGATCACTTTGTTGTCTGCCTGTCTGTCTGTCAAGAAACCTACAGGGTACTTCCCGTTGACCTAGAATTTAGGGTTAGATCACACAAAAAAAAATTAAATTGTGGTCATGAACTAATAATTAGTATTTTCATTTTCAATATTCGAAGTAAGATAATTATATCAAAAGTGGGGTATCATAATATGAAAGGGCTTTACCTGTGCATTCTAAAACAGATTTTTATTTATTTTAATAATGCATCATAGTTTTTTAATTATCGTGCAAAATGTCGAAAAAATACGACTGTAGTACGGAACCCTCAGTGTGCGAGCCTGACTCGCACTTGGCCGGTTTATTTTTCTAATCTTAATTTTCATGGGACTTTTGCCCGACACGGACACGTCAGGCAGCCCCATAAACGTAATATTAAATGCAAACTGCCTACCTATTCACTTGATTTTCGTGATTTGGTACAGAATCAGATACGCTTCGATATAATGTTTTCCCTCATTGTTCATTTTCTCCCTTATATCTAATTTTACGGCTATAAAAACAATATTTTCACATCCGTAGCGTACCTCAAACACATAAACTTTTCAAAACCAATTACGTAAACGGTTTATGTTAATTTTCTTAGCTATAAATAATACGACTAGACGTGTCAATTATCGTGTCTCAAAATTGTTTCCCGCTCAATTCTTTTTTTTTAAACTGGGCTGGCAAAGGGAAGACACGCCTGTATTCTTAACAAAATGTATCAGTGAAACTCCCATTCATCCCAATTCGTTCCGAAACAGATTCAACCTGTAATAAAATTAAGGTTTACTTTTCAATAGTTCAATTCGAATTTTATAATCATTATGTTGTTAATGAAATTTATACTTTATTTGAATAGAAATAAACTTGAGATTGAATTTATCATTTCAAAAGTGGGAGTATTCTTTCAGGGTTGTTTACACGGCGTTTTTTCGCACCACACACATGTCGTTTTCGGGATCGTGTAACGAAGGAGCCAGATCACAGTAGAAACTCCATTAGTTCGCACATTAGACCGAGTTAGTTGAATTATTTAATTATAGTAATTCAATAAGGTGGTGAATTAATAACAATTATTACATGTATTTCGATTGGAGTTGAACTGGACATCGGCGTTTATTTGAATCGATAGTGACATTGCTTTTGATATGTAGGGAAGTTTTAAATGCAATATTTTAATGTACAAAAAATGCTAAGAAAAGAGTGATGATAGTACAATTACTTCAATTATTAAATGGATCAATGTAAAGGTAAGTTTCCTTGTATTATTTTTTTATCTTACGTAATCTATCACTACTAATCCATACTATAATACGTACCTACTAGCTGATGCCAGCGACCTCGTCCGCGTGGAATTAGGTTTTTTAAAAATCCCGTGGGAATTCTTTGATTTTCCGGGATAAAAAGTAGCCTATGTCACTCTCCCTGGTCTTTATGCAAAAAATCACGTCAATCCGTTGCACCGTTGCGACGTGATTGAAGGCCAAACCAACAAACAAACACACTTTCACATTTTATAATAAGGGTTACTACCCTGATTATAAAGAAGTATGTATAAAGTTTGTAAGTTTGTTTGTAGGAAGTAATCTCTGGAACTAGGTACTGAACCGATTTTGAAAATTCTTTCACCAGTAGAAAGCTACATTATACGTACCTAAGTCACATAGGCTATATTTTATTTTCAAAAAATAAATAGAGATCCCTACGAAAATTGTAATAAGCTACCCGTGCGAAGCTGGGGCGGGTCGCTAGTAGTATCTAATCTAGTAATGGCGGCCAGTAGAAAGTGGCCTAACAGCAGGTAGGTACCTACCACTTACCAGACTGAAAGTTCTAACACTTCTAGGGATCTTCAAGGCAAGGCAATTGCGCTCCATCTTAGGCTGCATCATCACTTGCCACCAGCCACCAGGTCTGATTGCAGCCAAGCGCTAGTCTTAATTCGATCCCAGTCACGAAACTATATCATTTGCTTCAGTGGCGAATGAAAACATCGTGATAAAATCTGTAGACTATGCCTGACAGTTCTCCTTTATGTTCTCAAGGGACTATAGCCAAATCCTTCTCATCTGAGAGGAAACCCGTGCTCAGTGCAGAGGTGAGCCGATGCGACGATTAGTTGATCATGATGATGATGAACGCAGAACTCTGAAATAAGAAATCAGTATGTATAACTCTGGTAGTGGAATTGATGCCTAAAAAGGTGGTTGAAGTTTAAATTTGAGTAGGAGCCTTGGATCTTTCTTCTAGATGAGCTGCTTAGTATAAGATTTTACACCTCACCAACGTTGATAGAATTCGACCGTCGAAACAAAATAACGTTTTTTTTTTGAAACCTACTTTCAAAACCTCTACAAAGTAAAAAATAACTTTTGTTTCCACACGTGTATGTATCTTGAAGTCGGGCGAGCTAGGTACACGCTTTGATTTCTAGTTTATTTTATTTATGCTCGCATGACATAATGCCCAATGCGGATTGATAGACTTCTCACACCTTTGAGAACATGAAGAATTCTCAGGCATGCAGGTTTCCTCATCGATGTTTTCCTTCACCTTTTAAGCAAGTGATTTTTAATTATTTTTAAAACGCACATTAACTCCGAAAAGTTAGAGGTGCATGCCCGGGATCGATCCCCCGACCTCCCGAAAAGAAGGCGAACGTAGGCTACTAGGCTCTCACCGCTTCATTTTTCTTTAACGCTGAAGTATTTCGACGCTCGAATACTATCAACGTTGTGAAGATGTAAAATCTACTAAGCCTACTAACGGCTAAATCAATAGCACGTGTGACGTGTATGTAACTGATATTGTTGCGTGAATATCCGCAATACAATGGTACACACACGCCGTCTGCTGAACCGTATATAATATAATCTAACACGCTGAAATGCCTGAAACTGAAGTGATTCTTTGTCTTAGACCAGCCATACACGGACAGCTTGAAGCAGTCAGGATGGACTGCTTCAAGCTGCGACTGCGTATTGAACTACAGACTTCTACGTACGTACATACACGAACCGCTCAAGCAGTTGCAACTGCTTCGGGCGCTTGGGCGGTCAAGCAGTCGCCAGGCATACACTGACTGCTCGAGCTGTCGACCGCTCTCGTGCAGTTACCTCCGCCCGCGCTCCTCATTCCACGTCGCGTACGCTTCCCGCCCGTATTGAAATTGCTTGAAGCTGCCATCGAGCAGTTAACCTAACTGCTCGATGGCAGCTTCAAGCTGTTGACTCTGACTGCAAGAGCGGTCCGTGAATGTTGATCACTGGCTAACCGCTCGAGCAGTCCGTGTATGGCCGGCCTTATTTCTTCTTTTCTTCTCTATGGCTCTAGTACTGCGGTTTTGTAGTCCGCAATAATCCCGCCAATGTCAATTCAATCGAGAAAACAACGTTGTAATTTGGTTCTTGAATTCCTTTTATGAGAGACTTTGCTTTCTATCCTTCGTTAGACCTAGACATCACAAGGCCAACACAAGTTGTTAGTTTTTACATTGGACAATTCCCCAATGCCGAGGATCGTAGTCTTTATCACAGATCATCTTCTTCATGATGTTATGCAATTTTGATCTGTCCTGTCTACGAGGACAGCTGTGTATCGAGTGTGGTGTTGATTTGATCGGACCAACATACAGAACTACATAGGTCTACGCCCTCTTACCATTTTCCCTTCACTTTGCACGTTACCAACTATAGTCCGCGACAGGTTGAGATGACAAACAGGGTATGAGGCGGGAGGACGTCCTGCACATCCTCACCGTATCGGGGGCTGTGCGGAGTGTTCCCTCCCCTAGGTACCTACTCCTCAAAGTTTCCGGAGATTCTTCCGGCAATGTGCCTTAAATATATCAAGGTTCTTGTACATGATATGCAACTAATGAACCAATGACAAAAGTGTTCAATTGTTACAGAAGGAATAAATGGGAAAGACTCTATAACTAAGAACTACGAAGCAAAGGGCCAAGCGCAAGCCACCTTCAACTTAAACGCTTCAAACTATCCAGAAAACAATCACAATCTATACCAAATGATTAAATGCCACGAAGACAGTCTGTTAAGACTCCACCACCTCACAGCAGGACGACAAATTAGCACTAACTACGACACAAGTTACCAAAACGACCTTGCATGGTATCCCAAAGATTTCCAAAGACAATACATTAAGCCTGTAGATTATTTAGCGTATGAGGACATGAGGCGAAAATTTGATGAAGCCAAAGGTCTGAAAGAGAAGGAAGTTCGAAAAGAGTCAGAAGAAGAAAAGGATGGAAAAGCGGATGAAAGAAAGAAACCTAGAAGAAATAGAACAACATTCACTAGTCAACAATTGGCTGCGTTGGAAAAAGTGTTTGAAAAGACGCACTATCCCGATGCGTTTGTGAGAGAAGATTTGGCGTCGAGAGTCAATTTGACTGAAGCTAGAGTACAGGTAAATATAACTTATTTTACTTGAAGCTTGTTATTACCTACATATTATTACAGAGGTTCGACGAATCCGCTTTGACAGAGCAATCGTGTGGTACGGGAGGGATGAGGGAGCGACCCGAGCCGGCCCCGGTAAATCCGGGACCTATATTGAAAGGGTGTTCGTCATTTACCACGAGGTCAAAGCCGTCCGGACTATATTGTCTCTCCATATACTGTTGAATTCTACGTAGGTACCTATTAAACAAAATATAGGTACTACCTAAGTAGGTAGTTCAATTAGAACACGAGGCGCATACTATACAAAAACTGATTTTTGAGCTGTGGGCCAGTGTATTTGATTGTTATTCTATGACTGGACAAAGCACCCCGTTGAAACTTCTTGTTTTGCGATCATTGTTAGTGCACAGTGCACACATTTTTTTTTTTTTTTTAAATTCAGATACAAGTTAGCCCTTGACTGCAATCTCACCTGGTGGTAAGTGATGATGCAGTCTAAGATGATAGCGGGCTAACCTGGAAGGGGTATGGCAGTTTTTATTAAACCCATACCCCTTTGGTTTCTACACGGCATCGTACCGGAACGCTAAATCGCTTGGCGGCACGGCTTTGCCGGTAGGGTGGTAACTAGCCACGGCCGAAGCCTCCCACCAGACCAGACCAGAAATTTAGAAATTATAAAATTCCAAACCCCTGCCAGGAATCGAACCCGGGACCTCCCACTATTAAGACCACAGCGCTCACCACTGCGCCAGGGAGGTCGTCAAATTACACCATTGACATTACGCAAATACCACCAGGGCTTTGCAGGCAGGGCTTGGCATAGGGGTCCAACTTAACATTTTGTTCAATACGTATCTGTTGCAAATAGTCGAGATAGGTACCTTTAAAACCTAAATACATACGATCATCCCGAACCCCGAGTTTAAAAAAAATATACCTAAGCATAAGTAATAAGTAATTTTCTTTCAGGTTTGGTTTCAAAACAGGCGTGCCAAATTCCGAAGAAATGAAAGGTCGGCATTATCCTCACACAGAACATCAACTAGCCAGAGTTCACCAGAACCAGTGCCAGTTCCTATTGGTATTCCTCAATCAGTAGACCCTCGGCAAGAGTACAACCGAAACCCAAAGGAACCGTGGTTACACCACTTCCAAACAAACAACCTGAACTTCAACCTCGGGTTACCGATAGGTAATTCAGGATTGTACCAAAACGATTATACGTTAATGATGCAAAATGTAGGGAATAGGCAGTATGTGCCAAACTCGAACGCGCTAATGGGACAAAATGTGCCAAATTATGGAACCTCTACTGATAATGGCTATGGATCGTGTGCTTTATTAGGCAGTTACAGTGGAACTCTGCAACCAGCACATCACAGCTCCTATAATTTGAATTTGAGACTTAGGCCCCATGATTTCAGTATAAACAATATAACTTTATAAAATGATTTCCACTGAAAACAGGAATACAAAAAAATATTTTATTTTATTATTCTTTTATTTAATTTCTACAACCCTATCCCCTTTACCTAGGTACCTACAACAGTAGATGCCTACCATTGATGTTGGAATCCCATGGATGCCTACCGACATAGAAGTTCAAAAAAAATTGAATCCTTAAATTATTTTAATCTTTTTCGCTAGTAGTACTTGGAAGGTACCCCATAAAGATCGTTGGATGTATTAGGGTTCTGTAATATACTTATAAGGAACCTTTATACTTTATATGCTATTATTTCTATTGAACCGTCGACTTAAATTTATAAAGTTACCCGTGACCACGGCATAATATGACATATTTTTCTTGATTTCATTTGTTTGATCATAGTTTTTGAACTTGTACCTATATGTCATAGTGATTGTCAAATTTGATACTGACAGTTAAATCCTATATTATGTTATTGGTCTGTGTATAGATTAAGTTTAAGTATTTTGTCTGTGTTAAATACTTTGAAGATTTTGTTCCGCTTCCGCGCCGAAAAAACTATTTGAATTTGTGGCAAAATTACTAAGTTTTAAAAATAATTAAGTGCAATCAACCTTTTATTTGTGCTCCAATAGATAACAAATAATAAAAATAATGTTTTCCAAGAATTTAAGCAAAGTTGTGATCGCATTTCTCTCAGGAGTGTTTGCTTCTCACATTGCTTATAAAATCTTTCGAAAAAAGAATCAGAGACGTGAAATACACGAGGTAATTATGTTCTCGTCCAATGACTGCGATGCAGCAGAGTTGAAGAGGAGTAAATTTTCACGTTGCATGATATCAGAGAGTATGGATCGCTTACTTTACTACTTGCACTCTCCACGGCAAAGTATAGATATTTGTATGTACGTCATGACGAATGTTGACTTAATAAACGCAATTCTGAAGCTACACATTCGTGGTATCCAAATTCGTGTAATACTTGATGCAGACATGGCATTTTCTAGTGGTTCAGCAATGGGACGTTTGGCAAAACACAAAATACCAGTGCGTTGGATGAAGTCAACGAATTTTATGCATCACAAGTTTTGTTTAATTGACACTCGTACTGAAGATGTGAGGTATACCCCTGTTGTCATATTGGGATCACTGAACTGGACAAATCAAGCTTTAAGCGGTAATTGGGAGGATGTCGGGGTGACCTCACAGAGACAATTTGTTGAACAATATAAAATTGAATTTGAAAGAATGTGGCTACAATTTAAACCAATTGTTGATATGTCATAGTAGGTACTTAATCAAATCATAACCTTTATTTTTAGTCATCTCATCAATCCATCAATCCATTGCTGGCTTGCTACAACTAAGTGTAAGCGCTAACAATGGTTTACCCATAATCTGCTAAGCACGGATTGGCAGACTGAGAATAGAATTTATATGAATAGCATGTCATGGCTTGTGGCAAAAAGCAGCTAGATAAAGATGGCAGAAGACTGTTGAGTGTTTGGTGGAACACTCTTAAATAGGCTAATACAATTGTGGTAGGTAATGACTTTTAAAAATACCCAGCTGTTTTGAAGTGAAAACTGCCATCACAGACATGCTAATGTAAATTAATAGTACATTTGTGCAACCTGTCGGAAATATCTGAAAACCTGGCTTAGTGATGTCATGCAACGCTCTTGCATTGGTGCTGGTACTGGATAGGTGAAAAAGGGTGAGCTCCGGGGAAACGCATTCCAGCAAAGGTGTGCAAATATTTCCGACTAGTTGTAGCTGTAAGTATGATGTGTTACACATACAATGTTAATTATTTGATAATATAATATGTACAATGTACATTGTACATATTATATTATCAAATAATATGATTATGGGTATTGTCATTATTGAATTAGCAATGCATATTGATCAGAAAGACCTGTAAATAATTCATAATGGTACCTGTAGTTTTATAGTTTGTACTTTGTAAATTGTAACACATTAAGTAAGTAAAATAAAATGTTTCAATAAATATTTGATATTTGTTGTATTCAATATTATTAAGAATCTGGTGTGACCTACTGAGTACCTTTGATCACCTTCCTAGACCCTGGTACATAACAGATCTTACTCTGTAAATTCCTGTAAAATCCCCTCGCGATAAAGGTTCGTACGCACCTGAGCGGCGCGGCGCGGCGCTTCAGTCCGACTGCAGAACGCGTCACCTCAGGCCGCTCGACGGTGCCTACCGCACTACAACTTCAGTACGCGGCACCTCGCGTCACTTGCGCGTCACTTTTATACCCGTTCGCGTACGAGCGCGAAGCGCCGTGCCGCGCCGCTGGGTATGTCGCACTAGCGTCACTGCACTGCGCGTCGCTTCGCTGCGCTTCAAAATATTCTCTCCAGCCGTGCCGCGCGGTGAAGCGCTGTGCAGCGCCGCTCTAGTGCGATATGCGCCATACAAAATGATAGAAATGATATTTTGACGCTCTGTGCCGCGACGTGCAGCTCGCTGAAGCGCCGCGCTGCGCCGCTCAGGTGCGTACGAACCTTAAAAGTGGGGCGCGTCTTCGTGGATTGAAATATCTATAAGCTCATGAAGTTTTTAATTTCTGGAATTCCTGAACGCTACATTAATGTCACGACTAGACGTTAACGTCAAAAATACCAAGGCTGTCACTTCGCTGTCTTTTAAAAACAACCATTCTGTATCCGTATCTTGTAGAACTAAAAAGGACTTTATGTTTAATCCAATAAGTATCAATTTACAAAATGAAAACCTGATGTTTTTATGGTTTTTTATTAATAATTCATATTTCCTTAGGTCTTCTTAGGTAGACCCTAGTTCGTGATATTACAAAGTACTCTGTGGTGATATTTTACGGTAAAATAACAAGGCAATGAACGTTGCATTTGAAGGGATTAAAGGTTATTATTAGTGATAAGGAAACTATTTACTCTTATATAATTTATAGCAAAATATAGTAAAATTAAAGAAATGGCATCGAAAGGTTTGGTAGCTGGAAGACTCGCACTTGTTACAGGTAAGTTACAAAATAAATTATAATAACTATTGAAATTCCTATAAAAAAGTTACCTAAAGAAATAAACTTTTGAATTAGATATCCCGTGATCTATTACCGCTTGAGTTGATTGTGTATTTAAAATAACTTAGGTCTAGTAACTAGCTGTTTTGCTGGTTGGTAGGAGGTTTCGGCCGCGACTAATTATTATTCTACCGGCAAAGACGTTACACCACCGTAGAAATCGATCAGTGGATCACATAGTTTTCAATCCTTTGTCTGAATAGGTACTTATAAATATCTAGATTTTTTTTTAAATTATTAGCCTGCCTGATTGTTACTCTTCAACCAATCTACAAGGGGTTAGATTACTATACAGTACGCGGCAGAAAGTATTCGACTATTAGAAGGAGATGGCAGATTTGTAGAGCGTTGTGTCTGTCGTTGAGACCAACAAACAATGGGTATGAGTGACAGAGACAACTCTCTACAAAGCCAAAATCTCATTCTAATGACTGATGTCCATTACTTTCTGCCGCATACTGTACATCCTGACAAGCTGATGTTAGAGCAAATACAATTTGTAGATGTACTTACCAAAGAATAATGAGCCTCATAGCGTTATACGCATGGGAGATATGAGGACTTAAAGGATTTGTTTAAAGCTTCAATGTAAAAGCCCTGCAAACAGCTGATCACAGAAATTACCATTTGAACATTTATCAAGTAGTACTTAAGACAATGAAAAAATCTACTAAGTAACTATTTGGTGCTAACTACATCTACATACCTCATTTGTCATGTTATATGTTTTAATCTATGTAATGAGCTGTGATAGCCTAGTGGTTAGGACATGCACCTCTAACTTTCTTAGCAGATGCCTACATCATAATAGCTATCTGCATGCCAAATTTCAGCCCTATCTGTCCAGTAGTTTGAGCTGTGCGTTGATAGATCAGTCAGTCAATCAGTAAGTCAGTAACCTTTTTCTTTTATATATTTAGATATGTCTATTACAGGTGCAGGGTCAGGTATTGGTAGAGCAGCATGCCAGGTTCTGTCAAGAGAGGGCGCCACTGTCATAGCGGCTGATAAGAACTATGATGCAGCACTGGAAACTATAAAAAAGCATATAGCTTTAGCTTCTGGTTACAGTGGTATGTAGTAGTATTTACTATTCAAGCTCATCAACACAATAAATTAATACAGTAGAATCTCATTAACACTTCAAAGTCACAACTAGTCAAGAAAATCCAAGGTGCTGGCATCATCTAGCTATTTGTAATCTTATCTATAGTGTGACTTGCAAATCTATCGTCTTAATTTTATAAAAATGTTTTGTTAAAAAGATGAAAACAAAATACTTAACAGCTGTCTATCGCCCATCCATAGTACCTACTTACTTATTCAATACCCCTATTATAAAAAAAATCAATATTGTTTTTTTTAAAGAATATTAGCCATGTTTATCACAACTAATATTCCTCTTTCCCCTCCAACAAGCTTGTGCTAGGAATAGGTAGGGCAATAGTGCAACGGGTGGGGTTTGAACCAGCGACGTTTCGGATTTCAGCCCACTCCTTTAACCATTGAGCTATTGAGGCTCATACCTACTTTATGTTTGTAGATGCTAGTGAGCACAGTGCAATGGAAGTAGATGTATCTGAACCTAAATCAGTCCAAAACCTCCTACAAGTCATATTAGCTGAGTACAAGGTGCCACCGAAAATAGTCGTCAACTCCGCTGGTGTCACGAGGGACAACTGGCTCCTTAAACTGTCACAGGAAGACTATGACAGTGTGATGAATGTTAATCTTAAGGTGAAGATTATATAAGCATTTTACAACCAATTTTTTTTCAAACTGGGCAATAAATAGGCATTCGCCTGGCTGCACTTACACACTCCCGCACCGGGTTAGCGCGGGCGCTGTGCGGGTGGGCGGGGCGTCCCCAGCCCGATTGCCATCTGAACCTGTCGCGTACTATAGGTGATAATGCAGCCTAAGAAGAAGCGTGCCTGTCTAGAAGGTGCCTATTCACTCTTCTTTTAAAGGTCCCAAAATTCGCCCGCGTGGAATTAGGTTTTTTAAAAATCCCGTGGAAACTCTTTGATTTTCCGGGATAAAAAGTAGCCTATGTCACACTCCAGGTATCTATACCCATGCAAAAATCACGTCAATCCGTTGCGACGTGATTGAAGGACAAACCAACAAACAAACACACTTTCGCATTTATAATAAGGGCACTGATGGCGAGGAAAACGGAAGCTGGACGGGCGTCCCATATTCTAGCGGGGTGTATTAGAATTTCTAATCTAGAAACGAGGAAGGGAATCGCTTCGTCAGAGTCCGTGGAATTTCGACTACAGTGGCACATACATTTACGATGCTTCGCGGTCCGATAGTAAAATGGCGAAGGAGGAACTAGAACAAATAGTTACTAACAGCACACTCCGAAATACAGGGTGTAACCAGAACGCTAGCAAAAACTACCTAAACACAATCCAATACCAATAACTATTTGCCTCATTTTGTAGTTTTAGTGATTTAGTATTTTCAAAATCCGCAATGTATAGCGTGCAAAACTCGGGTCGATGCCCCGCCTACGACGCGGCATTGACTCCGAGTGTACTACTTTCGCAACGTTCGTTGACCTCTGGCGTCAGTCAGATGTTTTATTTGGAAACTTATCGTAAACTTATGTTTTATCGTAAACTATTACAAAATTATAGGATTTTTTTCTTTTTTTTGAGGTATATCAGTACCAGCATTCTGGTTAAACCCTGTATATCCTGTAGAATAGCGAGAGACAAGCAACTTTGCGCTGATGTTCTGGCATCGCTCATAATGTATTGCTACTATGTAAGTAAGAATTTTGTATTGTTACATTTCAATACGCTGCCTAAGTTTACGGGAGAAATAAAATTATCTATGTAATTTTATGTAACTAGATGGCATTAAACAGTCGCTTCAGTACTGAGTTAACATACATATCACCAATTTCGTCACTGGCAGTAAGCGAGACTGTGGCCGAGTGGTCAAGGCATCGGGCGCGAACCCAGAAGATGCAGGTTCGATTCCTGCCGGTTACGCAATTTTTGATATGTATTTAAAATTATTTAGTAATTTCCTTGAAGTGTAGGTAAAAAAAAAAATTCTCTATCTATGATCTAGATATTAAATAATGATTTTTTTATTTTTTCAGGGTACTTTTCTTATAATGCAGACATTTGCCAAAGCAATGACAGAGTCGTCTATTCAAGGGTCCATCATAAACATATCGAGTATAGTGGGGAAATATGGAAATATAGGTAAGAACAGTTTATTTTTTCAAAGGTTCCGATCCGATTATCATAATGTGGTAAAACCAACGTTATTTTTGTTTTATTTCTAGGGCAAACTAATTATTCAGCCAGTAAAGCTGGTGTGGTGGCAATGACACAATCTGCAGCTAAAGAACTAGGGAAGTTTAATATAAGGTAATTAATTTTTAATAATAATTCAATCTCAAGTTATATTAAATTGGGTATTTGCCTACTTTTGAATTTGATAAATATTATTACTTTATTATAAACTAGGATAAAAATAATAACGTCAATTGCAAAAATATTAAAATCCAACAAAGATTTACAAAGTTACAAGCATTTTAATTTTGGAGTGGGAGGGTCTTCTACCCCTTTCTCGCAAAACGAAAATTTGTATAAAACCGCACGAAGTTACTATGGCATTAGTAGGTGTGACGTCAAACTACTGTATCACTATCTCTGTCTAATCAGAAATATTTAAATGCTAATATAACTTTTTTGTTATTTGATCGATTTAATTAGTTTTTTCAGTTTACACTTTACGTCATTAGTTTTATTCTAGTTTATAATAAAGTAATAAAAAAATTGGAGTCAAATACCCAATTACTATAGTATATAAAATCAGGCATGCAACAAATAAAAACACTTCAACCTTAGTCTTCGGTCGAGGTTGGAGTGGGTGCGTCCTGCGGGGCGGCCAGCGGGCGCGATGCCATACTAATCTATGATGGTTCTAATCGAGAGCGGGTGCCGAACGGCACCCGCTCTCGATTAGAACCAGTCCGCGTCTTCCTTCCGATTCTAACACGCTGGCCGCACCGCGGGGCGCACCCACCGGGGCCGCAGACTAAGTACTTACACTTAATTTTCGATTGTATTTCAGGGTAAATGCAATATTGCCAGGTTTTATAGACACTCCAATCATCAAGACTGTGCCTGAGAAAGTGAAAGAGCACATGCTAAAACTTGTACCTTTAGGCAGACTCGGAGATCCCATAGGTAAGTGTTCGAAAAAATTATTTTTATTTTACGAAAAAAGTGGCACTATTCACTAAAGTTGATTTTTTAGCGCAAACTAAAATGCTGGCAGTAACCTCGGTCAGCATATTAGTCTGGCCATTAACGAGGTAACGCAGCCAGCATTCTGGACTCGTTATGATGGATTAGGTGATATATATAGTAATTTCGTTAATTGTATTGATTTGTATCATATTTAATTAATACCTTCAATATAATAGAATAGAAATATTTTTATTAAAAAAAAATCACTTGGAGATCCCAAAACTTGAAATGTTTTGCAACCATCAAAGGTGCTGTAACCGACTAAGATAATTCGGAGCTAACTTGGTAATAAACATAACAAGTCAAACCCAAAGATTTAGTTGCCTGTTTTAAGGGGTCCGTACCCAAAGGGTGATAACGTGGTGTCAATGGACCCCTATTATTGTGCCGCCGCTGTTCGTCCGTCCGTCTGTCTGTCAGCGAGCTGTATCTCGTTAACCGCAACTGGAAGAGAGTTGAAGTTCACGGTATGTGTATTTAACACATTCCGTGAACATTTGAAGTCTGAACTATTGCCGCATCGCTATAACAACAAATAACATTTTTTTTTGAATGACCACCATGAAAATTAAAAAAACTGAAAGTGTTATTTCTTGTACGACTGTACGGAACCCTTTATGTGCGAATCCCGACTCGCACTTGACCAATTTTTTCAGTTATTTCATGTAACATAAAATAAAATAAAAAAATTAAGTAAATATTTTTGTTGTTTCAGAGATAGCTGAGGTGATAACGTTTTTGAGTTCAGATAAAAGTTCTTTCATAAACGGCGCGTCCATCGATGTAACCGGTGGATTTTGACGATAGTTATTGATTTACGAATTAATTATTTATTTATACTTTATATTTGTTGTTTTGTAACAATTATTGTTATATTATTTTAATGTAGATAACGGGGACATACCTCTATTAATTTGATGTTTTTATTTGTTGAAGCTGTGATAGCCTAGTGGTTAGGACGTCCGCCTCTAACTTTTCGGAGTTATGTGCGTTTTAATTAATTAAATATCTTGCTTTAACGGTGAAGGAAAACATCGTGAGGAAACCTGCATCCCTGAGAGTTCTCCATAATGTTCTCAAAGGTGTGTGAAGTCTACCAATCCGCACATGGCCAGCGTGGCTATGGCCAAAACCCTTCTCACTCTGAGAGGAGACCCGCTCTCTGTAGTGAGCCGGTGATGGGTTGATTATGATGATGATGATGATTTGTTGATGTTTCAAATAAAAACATCAAATTAATCGTGGTATGTACAGTACGCGGCAGAAAGTAATGTACATCGACATTTAGAAGGAGATAGCAGATTTGTTAAGCGTTGTCCCTGTCATATAGTCATATAGGTATGAGTGACAGAGACAACGCTCTACAAAGCCGAAGTGTCATTCTAAAGGCCGGTGTACATTACTTTCGGCCGCGTACTGTACCCGTTATCTACATTAAAATATGTCGTTAAATAAGCTAAAAAATATTGTTTTATTAATGTTTAAATGTAAGAGTAGGTAATGGGTAAAAATCATAATCGGGAAAATTAATATTTTTTGAACATAATAAGACTATATCAGAAAAATTGCTTAATTAATTAAATGGACATAATATTTATTCTCTATCTGTGATAGGTAGTTTTTAAAATAGATATTTACCATGTACGCCATACCGAGTCTAATCTTTATATAGTTTTTGATATATTTTATAATAAATACTGATTCTGGTTGATATTTATTTTTATTTTCTTTTCTAAGTAGGTAAATAATCTAATATTGATTACAATCAAGGATTTTCTCTCTCTCTACTTTTCTCTGCAACATTGATATGATATACATTTTACTAGACCAGCGACTTCGCCCATTGTAGATTTAGGTTTTTGAAAATGGGAACTTTTTCATTATTTGGGACAAACCTATGCCTATGCTTCTCTCCGGGATGCAAGCTATCTTTCTATCAAACATGAAATTGGCAATCAGCTTATTTAAGCATCAAATGTTACTTCGCATTTACAATTAGCATGCATTAGTATGGATAATGGATATGAATTTAGTTGTTGGAAAGGTTTTTTATTTGATGGCAAATTCACCCATTACATGCAATCTCAGGTGTTAAGTTATTTATGTGTGATTGCACGCAAGAAGCTGTCACCCTGCGGCGACTCACGGGAGCTCCGTGGTTCATCAGGAACAGCACCATCCAAAGAAACCTGGTGGAACCTCTGGAGGACTTCATTGTGCGTCAAGCCAAAAGTATGTTGTCCAGAGCGGACACATCCACCCTCCTATACATAAAAGGACTGACCCCATACCATATATGGCCACCTGACGGGCACGGACTCCCACCAGATCTCATCGCACTCCCAAACTAACTGATTAACACAGACAGAGACCCCTAACTCAAACCAAAATATATTTTTAATAATTATTTATTTCGCCTTCTTAGCTTTCACCTTATTACTATTTAAAGCGGCTTTATTCCTCTGTCTCTTATCCTTCATGAAGGTCTTGTACTCTGTCCTCCTCTTGTCATCGATAATTTCCTTATATTTCTTCTTATTGTACTTCTGGAACTCTGCATCAGCTAGCAGCTCATCTACCATTGTTCGTTTCCTATCTTTTCTTGTTAGTCTTTCATTTACGTGATCCAAGGGAGAGTCCATTATTTTGCCCACCTGTAAAATTCGATTATTACTGTTTCACTTTTGTTATATTTATTATACATTCACCTAAATACAAATAAAATCTGAAGTATTCTTACCTGGAAGTACTTAGGCAGAACCTCCATATCATTCTTCTTGTAGAAGTGTTTGGGATCCAATGCGGATCTCATTTTAAGGACCTGTAGGTCATTTTTAAGTTCCTCAGTCATTTCTGGTACTGGCATGTTGAACCATTGGGGTCCTTTGGTTTTCTCTCTTTCTCTCTGTAAGAAATAAGAATACAAAGAAAAATATTTATTAGTACTATAAAATAAATAAAAAAATATTTATAGTAGTATTTGAATATAAAAACTTTTTTCTGAAGAAAGAAGTCTATTCGTTCTTTTAGTTGACTAGTAATATTTTCAATGAGGTAATTATTATTAACTAGCTGATGCCCGCGACTTCGTACGCGTGGATTTAGGTTGCAAAAATTTTGTGGGAACTCTTTGATTTTCCGGGATAAAAAGTAGCCGATGTCACTCTCCAGGTCTTAAACTATACCCATGCAAAAAATCATGTCGATCTGTTGCTCCGTTGCGACGTGATTGAAGGAAAAACCAACAAACAAACACATTTTCGCATTTATAATAAGGGTACTGATGTGAAAGTGTTTGTTTATTTGTTGGTTTGTCTTTCAATCACAATGGATCGCCGTGATTTTTGCATGAGTATAGTTTAAGACCTGGAGAGTGACATCGGCTACTTTTTATCCCGGAAAATCAAAGAGTTCCCACGGAATTCAAAACAGGGTTCTTGGATACCCTGTATCCAAGAACCCTGTTTTGAATAACCCTGCATAGCTCTAAAGAATAAGAAGAATTACAATGGCCTCACCTTACGCAAAGCTTTTAATTTCTTCTCGCTAACATTATACTTAGGTAGTCTATGCGCTTGTTCAATGCCAGGTTTCAGTACAGACTTCAGCATTTCCTTGTCCACATCAACCGAACCAAGATTAGACTTTAACTTGCCAGTTTCTAAATCCAATTGATCAAAATGAAACAACCTTCTTTTCTTTTCTCTCTTGATGACAGGCCCCGTCCAACCCATTTCATCAAAGAACTCATCAAAGAGGTTGTCTATTTTTAAACCTTTTAGTTTATTCTGTACTTCCTCTTCAGCAGCCTCCTTGGTATCCAATTCTTGTTTTTTCTTTTCAAATAAGTCTAATATTGATTCTGTTTTCTTTTCTATATCTGTAAAATAAAAGTTTTTTTATAGAATTGATAAAATTGTTTTTTTTAAACTGCGCAGGGACTCTTTGAAATTTTAGGATCAAAAGTATCCTACCTCTGCCAAATTTTATCAAGATCAGTTTAATGATTTAATTGAACCATGAAAGAACAGACAGACACACTTTCACATTAGTATTATGTACAGAGTAAGTTGTACGGATGCGTAATCTCAAAAACCTCATATTTAACTACTTTCAGCACAAATAACAAATTTAACTAGAGGAGCGTTTAGGGTTTATCACTCTTGTATTAAAATAACGCAAAGAGTAACACGGCTATTTCAAATCAGCCAAAACTGTAACACTCAACTAACCTATAAAGAGTTTGTCATCTTTTTCGAGCAACTCCGTCTTCGTCTGGAGATCATCGTCTCCAACCGTGTCTACTATGAAATCCATGCTGCAGCAGTTATTGTTTTTTTATTTGAATAATGTACATACTCATAATTTTCAAAGAATTATTTAAAAAATACTTTGTAAACAAACCATTCACTCATACACGTGCACACAGCGTGCGATCAGCGGTGTTGTCAACTGTCAACAGTGCATATTAATCTATGCAACAGTGTTTCCATATGTAAATCGAGAATTACCGTGTTGAACAATGAGTAAACAATAACTATATTTCCTAGGTCATTGGTGTTGAAGGGTTAAAATTACGGTGTTTCTAGATTAAATTACGGTGGATTAGCTAAAACAATACCGTGTAAATTACCGTGTCATTTTTAAAAGAAAAAGTCACGAATTTGCTTTTTAATCAATTATTAATATTATTCTGAATCCGACTCTCCTAGCATAGCAATATCTTTTTCATAAACGGATTTATTCATATTAATATTTTGTTAAATCTCATTAATTTTACATTTCACTCCTTCCTAATTGCTTGAATAAGGACGAAAATAGATTGCTAAGATTTGATGCCTAAACCGAGAGCAAAAGAAATGTTGCCATTACGAAATATGCTAAGGTGACTGAGATTCGTACTCGTATTACGCAGTATATTATAAATTTTTAACGTGATTTTTGTATTAAGGTTCGTACGCACCTGAGCGGCGCGGCGCGGCGCTTCAGTCCGACTGCAGAACGCGTCACCTCAGGCCGCTCGACGGTGCCTACCGCACTACAACTTCAGTACGCGGCACCTCGCGTCACTTGCGCGTCACTTTTATACCCGTTCGCGTACGAGCGCGAAGCGCCGTGCCGCGCCGCTGGGTATGTCGCACTAGCGTCACTGCACTGCGCGTCGCTTCGCTGCGCTTCAAAATATTCTCTCCAGCCGTGCCGCGCGGCAACGCGCGGTGAAGCGCTGTGCAGCGCCGCTCTAGTGCGATATGCGCCATACAAAATGATAGAAATGATATTTTGACGCTCTGTGCCGCGACGTGCAGCTCGCTGAAGCGCCGCGCCGCGCCGCTCAGGTGCGTACGAACCTTTACGGTGACACGGTCAAGGTAATGGCATAATATTACCTTGACGGTAGATTAGGACTGAATTACGGTGCATCTACGGTAATTACCGTGTAAATGGAAACACTGACTGTCAAATGTCATGTCATTGACAGTGACACAATCTATGCCAAATAAATGTCTAACAAGGGTTTATATACACTGCAGTCTGTGGGATAGAAAGAAAAGTCTCTCATGAAAGGAATTCAAGAACCAAATTACAACGATGTTCTCTCCACTGAATTGACATTGGCGGAATTATTGCGGACAACAAAACCGCAGTACATAGAGCCATAGACAAGAAAAGAAGAAATAAATGTCAGCCACATGAAATGACAGTGACGTTAAATTTACAGCTTTGGCTTCTTGTCTTTTTATTATCTTGCAGGATATTTCATCGTCGTCGTCGCCGTCGCGTCGTCTCAACTCTCAACCGCTATCATTATACCCATAACGCTGAGAACATTATATTATCATAAACTGGTCCATAGCTGGATGAAGGGCTCCTTTAAGGAGCTCCACAGAACACAGTCTTGTCCAGCGAGATTGCCCGAGATTGTTCGTCTTCCAACAATTCTTTTCTGTCTGTCTGTCTGTCCATCTAAGCTAGTTAGTACAAACATAGAAACGCTGTCATTACGCCCAATTTATATAACTCTATACGTTGATGAAATCGGCGCTTACTTACTCGTATTATTATAAAGAGGAAAGATTTGTATGTTTGTTTTGCAGTACCTAATCGATTAACTCTGAAACAACTGAATCGGTTTTAGTAACTCTTTAACTATTAGAAAGCTATTTTATCCATAATATTTATCTATAGGTAGGTAGATTAACAATATAATTATTTTTTAATAGAAAAAATTAAAAATTACCTATGTACCTACCACGGACGAAGTCGCGGGCAAAAGCTAGTAATAAAACAAAAATAGAGGTTTCAAGATATGCATTCACGTTTCAAGGTCTCAAGGGAGGGTCCTTGAGTTCCGGAGCGCGGTTATAACGGAGCTTCCTGAAGTGCTCTTCAAGTTTTGGATCACTCAGCCGTACACTTTGCTTTGAAAGGACGGAGGATTGAGGTCTTATCTTGTAACTTTTTACCGTACCTCAAAAGGAATCACTTCGTTGTCTGTCTGTCTGTCCGTCTGTCGTGTCTGTCAAGAAAACCTATAGGTCGTCCTTCCCGTTGTCCTAAAATCATGAAATTTGGCAGGTAGGTTAGGTCTTATAGCACAAGTAAAGGAAAAATCCGAAAACCGGTTACAAAAATAAATTAAAATATGTTCATGAACAATTTTTTTTTTTAAATATTAGCCATGCTTATCGTGAATAATCCCGTTTCCCCTTCAACTAAGCGTAAAGCTTGTGCTAGGAGTAGGCACGACAATAGTGCAACGGGTGGGGTTTGAACTGCCGACCTTTCGGATTTCAGTCCACGCCTTAACCGTTGAGCTATTGAATAATTGGTATTTTCAATATCTCAATATCATATCAGGGGTATCATATGAAATGGCTTTATCTGTAGGTACATTCTAAAACAGATTTTTATTCATTTTTATGCATACTTTTTGATTTATCGTTTATCGTGCAAAATGTTATAAAATACCCGAGTACGGAACCCTCGGTACGTGAGTCTGACCTGACTCACACTTGGCTGGTTTTTAATTTTAATGCGTTTTTGACGAATATAAGTTGCTCATATTTAATAAGCTCATACTCCGATTGCCATGTCGATCTGTAGCGGACTATCACTCATGTGCTATACCTACGTACCTAGCTTCGTTAGTGATTAATACACAATCTTTAATCGTACCAAGATAGTTTGAATTGGTCCACCTAATTATTGAATAATTAATTCCAGTATTCTCTATTTTATTTAAAAATCTATACCTAGATGCGAGTGTCGATAACCAACTACCACGTGGGTACTTAAAACAGACGTTTTGTAAAATTCTCTGTGAATAGGCAGCTAGATCGTAGATATGTGGTAACTGGTAAGTGTAAGCACTCTATTGCGAAAATGGTAAAATAATAAATTGCAGTCATCAATAACGTGGGTCGAAATCAATTTGAATTAATGGGCACTAGGTTATTCGGAAAGTCATAAATCTTGCACCCGCCCCTTTCTCATAACATAGAACTTTATCGGAAATGCCTACCTCTTATTTGAATAATAACTATTACAGCTGTAATGACTTCAGCAACCTCATTATAGACGGTTTACTAAGAGACTCGCAATTGGATTTCTTTGAATTCTCGTTTTTTTTTAAATTAGGGCGAATCAACTCTACTCCACCCTGCCCGTTTAATTTACGCCTGAAACAGTATAGATAGACCCTCAAAAAATTGTCTAACTAATAGGCGCATTTTCAACGTCTTGCGTAGAGGTATACATACTATAACCATTTAAACTGCCGAAGCAATGGATGTAATAGCGTATACGTTAGCCTAGTTGTTAAGACGTGAGCCTCCTATTCCGAAGGTCGGGGGTTCGATTCCGGGCTCGCACTTTTATGAGTTATGTGCGTTTTAAGTAATTAAATATCACTTGCTTTAACAGTGAAGGAAAACATCGTGAAGAAACCTGCATGCCTGAGGGTTCTGTATAATGTTCTCAAAGGCGTGTGAAGTTTGCCAACCCGCACTTGGCCAGCGTGCTAGACTATAGCCAAAACCCTGACATTCTGAGAGGAGACCCGTGCTCTGTAGTGAAGCGGCAATGGGTTGATCATGTTGATGATGATGAGATGATCCAAATTCACCCAGTTAATCTTGAAGACACTTGGTGTTGGAATTATTACGAACATAATAGGGTCTAAGTAAATTGGTCCCTTTGTCTCTGCCCTTTTGTCCGAAGGTGAGATTGATTCCGCTAAGGGTCACTAAGGAGGCTCGATGATATCCCTCGAGACCCCGGAAAAGCTCAACCTACTGTATGCTTTACTTTGCGTGAAGTTTTGAACTTTCCGATGATAAAACAATATTATCGGACCTTGAAAGTAAAAACTTTACTCCGTTTTCAAACTTCACGACAATAAAGCAATATTTATCTTGTTAAAATTATTGTATTTGTTTTAGGCAGAAGTTCTCGCTGCGGCGCTGCTTTTAATTTGAATAATGAATTTCAGATCTTTAGAATTAGGTATCTATATGTGTATAATTACAAACCTAATAATGTTTTTAAAAGCTGTGATAGCCTAGTGGTTAGGACGTCCGCCTTCTAATTGGAGGTCGGGGGTTCGATCCCGGCACGCACCTCTAACTTTTCAGAGTTATGTGCGTTTTAGTTAATTAAATATAACTTGCTTTACTTGAAGGAAAACATCGTGAGGAAACCTGCATGCCTGAGAGTTCTCCATAATGTTCTCAAAGGTGTGTGAAGTCTACCAATCCGCACATGGCCAGAGTGGTAGACTATGGCCAAAACCCCTATCAGTCTGAGAGGGTCGTGCTCTGTAGTGAGCCGGCGATGGGTTGATCATGATGATAGTTTTTAAATTTTTTTCAGGAATTTGCTCATTAGCTTTGCGAAGTTTTTCCACACTGACCTACCAAAAGCTTGATTGTTATTTACCGCAAACGAAATTCTGAAAATGCCGTGGAAGTGTCCCAAGTTCTAATGAAGTTCTTAAACAAAGCTAGTAGAAGTAGATGTTTGTTCCGCGAGGGAAATCAAGAGACCTACTTTGTTTTACTACTTAGGCCCATTTTCAGAGGAGGTTACCATTAAAGGTACCTGACTAACCACAATCCCATGGTTACTTTTCTTAATAACACATAGTTAATAGAAGACCGAATTTATGGATGGGTAGTAGATCAAAAAAATATAATTAGAGTTGGATATTTTTAGGTATCTTTTAGGCAAGCACGCTCCATCTCAGGCTGTATTATCACTTGCCAGCAGGTGTGATTGCAGCCAAACACTAGTTTATAAATTAAAAAACCAGCCAAGTGCGAGTCAGGCTCGCGCAACGAGGGTTCCGTACTACAGTCGTATTTTTTTCGACATTTAGCTCGATAATTCAAAAACTATGGTGAATAAAAATAAATAAAAATCTGTTTTAGAATGCACATAGGTGAAGCCCTTTCATATGATACCGCACTTGATAGGTATAGTTATCTTACTTCGAAAATTTAAAATACTAATTATTAGTTTATGACCACATTGTATTTTTTTTGTGTGATGTAACCACACACACAGTTTTCAGATTTCCCCCCTAATGTCAGCTATGAGACCTACCTACCTGCCAAATTTCATAATTCTAGGTCAACGGGATGTACCCTGTAGGTTTCTTGATAGACCCTAAAAACGTGTTTGTTACGTGTGAAAATTAGCGTTTATAAAACAAACTGAAAAGTATATATATATAGATATAAGTATATAGATATTCTATAGTTTACAGAAAGCCTGGGTTTAAGGACCCTAAGCATGAAACATGAACACATTATCGCGTTTTAAAATTGCGAGGTCCTTGTAAATATAGGTCAATGCCGCGGCTCGGCTCGATACGGGTACAAGGTTAGTTCGAGGCTGGCGCCCTGCACTTAGGATGGATCTGTGTATGCTATACTTCAAGGTTTTCGTTTTAGTCTGTATATATAAAAGGAAAAGCTGACTGACTGACTGATCTATCAACGCACAGCTCAAACTACTGGACGGATCGGACTGAAGTTTGGCATGCAGATAGCTATTATGACGTAGGCATCCGCAAAGAAAGGATTTTTGAAAATTCCACGCGGATGAAGTCGCGAGCATAAGCTAGTTATATATATGTCTATTATATAAGTCAGGTTCTCCCGCTACTATAGTCCCGTTTCAATATTCAGACCGTCTGCAATCCATAGCTCTGACATTGTTCTCAAATCTAAATATCCAACAAGTATCTAATTATAACTACCTTGTCCTAATCCCAAATATCTTAAGCTAAGGCATTACCTAGATACTAATAATATTATTAGTTATATTGATACCCCTATCCGCATCTAGATTCTAGGAATAGGATTGAATAGGGTTGTAATCTGGAATATCTGACATTTTGATACTGCAATTGGAGGCAGTAGGTAAACCGATTTGCTTTGATCTCAAAGCTTTAGAACAACTTAATATAGGTCATAATATCGGATATCACTTCAAACTAGATCAGTTAGAGAACCTAATTTATAAACTTGTAGCTAATTTGCTCTAACTTTACACGGGTGAACTCTATTCTCAATAATACTATTATTACCCATATTATAAATGCTAAAGTGTGTTTGTTTGTTAGTTAAGTAGTTGGTTCGTTTTCCAATCACGTCGCAACTAAGCAACGGATCGATGTGATTTTTTTGCATGGGTGTAGTTAAAGACCTGGAAAATATTTAGATTTTTAAAAATCGCGTGAGAACTCTTTGATTTTCCGAGATAAAAAGTAGCCTATGTCACTCTCCAGGTCTTTAATTATAACCATGCAAAAAAAATTACGCTGATCCGTTGCAGCGTGATTGAAGGAACCAACAAACAAGCACACTTTCGCGTTTCTAATATGGGTAGTGAAATATGGGTGGTTATTTAGAGGAGTTGTCTGGTATTTCTTCTACAAAATACAACCGCAGTAAGTTATCAAAGTTACAGAGCACTCTAAGCGAGACGTTTCATACTGCGTGCTTAGTACGAGATTTTACTTCTCAACGTTGATAGAATTCGAGCGTCGAAACACTTCAGCGTTAACGTAAAATACACCTTAACTTCCTCGTTTTTTAAATAATAATAATAGCAAGCAAACAAGCAGGTAGGTCATCTGATGTTAAGTGATAACCGCCGCCCATGAACATTTGTCACCAGAGGAACCGGCTTTTCAAGAATTTGACGAATAATGCAGCAACGGTGGTCTCCAGGTTAACGGATTCAATGACCACAGGTATAACCCCATTGGTGGGGATGGGAAGGGGGGGAACTAGCTCTCCAGCTCGCAGCTTGAACACAGGGATGCTTTGCGGCTGGTTACGACTGGAGTGTGTTCCTTGTTTTAAAGTTCAAGTTTGTTGATATATTATCTACAATTCTACAGCCAGCGCGGCGCTCCAAGTGGATATTTTGTATAAGTAATTTAAATCTGTGGTTTTGAAGTTTTGTTTTGAATCTCGAATTCTATCAACGTTGATGAGATGTAAAATCTTATACTAAGCATATTGGTTCCATTATGTTTCATAAGCTCTTAGTTGAAAGTTTTTAAGGCACCTGAGCTTAAAGTTCTGCTTCGAGCTCGATTTGCTGCGACGCGGAGAGACAAGAGAAGTTTACAGCTTAGTTTAACTTAAGACTTCTATTTTAGTAAGCACTTAAAGCAAATTTGTAAAGGTGCTACCACAGTGCTACGCTAGTGCTACGCATGCATGTGGCACATGAGTAGATATCTCTACCTGAGGATTGAAAGGCTAGCCTGTAATGGCATAAAGAAAATAGCCAGATATAAATATCTACTATTATGTTTAATACAGAGCACGTGGCAGAAAATAATGTACATCGATCATTAGAAAGAGATAGGCGGTTTTGTAGACTCTACAAAACCGCTATCTGTAGAGCATTGTCTCTGTCGTTGAGACCGACAAAACGTCATAAATGGGTATGAGTGACAGAGACAACGCTCTACAAAGCTGAAATGTCATTCTAAAGGCCAATGTTCATCACTTTCGGCCGCGTACTGTACTTAATATTATTTCAATCGATAGCGATGCCAAGATTATAATGCAATAGGAAGCTTTATTATTGAAACGGAGCGCTTTCTTCTAAAAGCTTTTTATTATATTACTTACCTTCCATGTTAGTGAGTATCTAAACTCACTCACAGAGTACAGAATGCCTTTTTCCATAATTACCTATTATTATATTTTAAACTAAGTGTATTGAAGGTTTCTTTACTTACCAACTTTCTACAAAATTATTGATTATTTACAATTATTTACGAACATGGTTTTTTTAAAAATAATTTTAGCCATGTTTATCTTTACTTAGGTACTCCATTTCTACAAAATTAGCTAATTAAGTATCATTATTAACGAATAATTATTTTTTTCTTTTAGAAAAAAAGAATTAAGTATTTTAGCCATGTTTATCATGAGTAATACTCCCCTTTTCCCCTACAACTAGGGTTGCGAGGTCGCCAAATCTAATAGCCGGACAGACCAGCTAGTTTGGCCGGACATTTGGGTAGAAAGGCCGGACACCCTACATCATTGAGGATTATGTGTATTAGTATTAATAGGTACGACAAAAAACTGTATGTAAAATCAAGCTTTTTTTATTATTGTCATATTATTAAATCTTGTTGTCGGGCGGCACTGCCGCCTGCGGGAGCGACCGACAGTCGACTCGCCTGCGCTCGGCGACGCTCGTTTGCGAAATGTAAAAAACCTAACAAAAGCCGGACAAGCCGGACACCGTTTATTTTGGCCGGACACGCAATCAAAAAGCCTACCTATGTCCGGCTTTATCCGGACGCCTGGCAACCCTAAGTGCAAACGGGCGGGGTTTGAACAGCTGACCGTTCGTATTTCAGTCCGCTCCTTTAACCGTTCAGCTATTGAAGCTCTATAGTTGAAAGTAGTAGTCTCTATATAGGAACAATGGATTCAATTTTAAGAATTAGAGTAAAGTAGGTAAGTATTAAAATTAGGGATTTTGAAAATGCGATGTTAAATCAAAGAAAACCAATAGGTAATTAGTAAAGATGTATTAATAATACAAGAAAATATTATGCAACTAACTTATTACATAATATACATATAATAGTCGCAGGGAATCAATACATTCTAAGAGTTTTACACAGCAATTTATAATTTATGAACTCAGCTCTTAATACATTATTTAGTAGTTAACTCTAACTGCATTACACTTTATATATTACGGCTTCGCCCGCGTAGATTTAGGTTTTTAAAGATCCCGTATATATAGCCTATATATAGTATACTCAGGAATAATGTAGCTTTTTTTTTTTTTTTTAGATATAGCGAGCAAGCGAGCAGGCGGGTCACCTGATGTTAAGTGATTACCGCCGCCCATGAACATTTGCAGCACCAGAGGAGCCGCCGATGCGTTGCCGGCCTTCTACTGGTGAAAGAATTTTTAAAATCGGTTCAGTAGTTCCAAAGATTACCCCCTACAAACAAACTTAACGACATAACCTCTTTATATAATAGTATAGAGTATAGATAAGTTCGTCACTTTTCAATAATTTTTAACTGTTAATTACTTAATTAGTGTGGCTAATTCCGTTGTACACAAACTCTAAACTGAACTATAATGACACGTCTAAATCTATTGCTATCCCTTTCATAATTGCTTACAGAAAAGAATAGCACTAGATTTAGACCCGTTAATTTAGTTTAGTTTAGAGATTGTGCACAAGAGAATCGGCCCCAGTAGGTATCTACTTATATTATAGGTAGGTACTGTCTTGCCCTCATGACGTATTTAAGTATCTTGACTACCAATTTCAGTCTTCTCCACGATCCAGTCCTTGAAAGCGAAGACCCTGGTGTAGACGTCAGGGTAGCCCTTCGCACATGGCACCCCCCAAGACACCACACCAACGACCTTGCCATCTTCCACCAATGGACCTCCGGAATCACCCTAAAAGATTATAATATAATACTCAACGATGCCCGCGACTTCATCCCCGTGGATTTAGGTTTAATAAAAATCCCGTGGGAACTCTTTGACTTTCCGGGATAAAAAGTGTGTCACTCTCCAGGTCTTATACTATAACCCTTGCAAAAAATCACGACGATCCGTTTCTCCTTTGCGACGTGATTGAATGACAAATCACAAACCAACAAACAAACACACTTTCGCATTTATAATATGGGTAGTGATTTTAAAAAAAAAGAGTAGGTACTTCTAGTTTGGGTGTTACATATCGGAACTGAGCCGAATATAATACGATACAAACGTACAGTTAAAATCGTAATCGATTGCGTAGTGATTAAAAATATATTTCATTTCAAATTCACAGTGGTGAATTTTTTTAATGAAATCAAACTGCAAACGTTATATAGTACGCGACAGTTTGAGATGGCAATCGGGGAGGGAACGCCCCGCACACCCGCACAGCCCCCGCGCTAACCCGGTGCGGGCGAGCGCGGGTGACTTGTGCGGGCGGGCGAGCGCGGGTGTGCGGGGTGTCCCCCCCCGCCTCATACCCCGATTGCCATCTCTACCGGTTGCGGACTATACCTACGTTAACTAAAATTTCAATTTGCAAGGGTGTCGAATTTTTAGACTCGTACTAATTGGAGTGCATTGTACGTTGAAATCCAATAAAGCTGGCTCACCGAATATCAACTACCTAGGTTGGCGGTGAACTGAACATGTTGCTTTTTGGCAATCGGTATCGAAATATACATATTATATATATATACTTAAAGCGTATATATATATTTCAGGTTCAGGTAGGTAAGTACTGCATTTCTTCGTTACATTAGCATCATACTAAAAAGCTGCTCGTAGCTTCGTAGCGTTTCTCTACGAAAACATCAATAATTATTTTGTTCCTACTTTCGAACCCGAAGAATGCCAACGGGACACTAACACTGCCTCCGCTGCCCGTCCGTCTTTGCGTGTATCTATCTGTCAATCTGTCAGTCTGTCTGTCAACGGGATGTATCTCATGAACTGTTATAGGTAGAGAATTGAAATTTTCAGAGTGTATATTTCTGTTGCCGCTATAACAATAAATACAGTGAGTCGCCAGGAAATACTGTACATCGGCATTTAGAAAGAGATAGCGATTTTGTGGGCGTTGTCTCTGTCGTTGCGACCAAGAAAACGTCACATCGGTACGAGTGATAGTTCGTTCTAAAAGTCGTACAATGTATCTTGCCGTAAACTGATATGAGCGCCAATAAACTGCGTAAATCGGATGTTTAAGACCGGACAAAGTGGGCAGTGAATGAAAGAAAGCGGACCCCACCTAGGATGGGAAAACGCACCGGAGAAGAAATATGTACGTAGCATTGGTAGCATTAACTTTCCTCATTTGTGCATCCAGTGCGAAAGTACGACTTACAGAGACTCGTATCCCAAAATTTGTAAGTTTCGTTAGGAAGTTTTCCTTTACGAAGGGCGTGCGACGAATAGTAAGTTATAATATAAGCACATAAGTTTTATTAATCTGTAATTAGATTCCACGATATCTTGTTACCTTATCCACTAGCTTATAGAAACAACAAATAAGGAATGTAATGTTTTCACGGTTCATGTAGTGTTACATACATGTGTGGTATGTACATTGTACATTGTAAACGTATGTATAGTTCGTGACTAGTTGACATGGCCATCGGGATATGAGGCGGGGGGACGCCCCGCACACCGGCACGTCACCCACGCTATCCCGCACCGGGCTAGCGCGGGGGCTGTGCGTGCACAGGGTGTGTCGGGCGTCCCCACCCCGATTGTTCAGGTCGCGAACTATATAATTATGAGTTTCTTTGTTCCATAGACTTTTATACAAATTTTACTCAATTAGGTAAAATAGGGTGAAATAACAAAAAAGTTAACACACCTACCTACGCACACCTACGTTGATTTTACATACATAGGGTAGGATTTATTTAAAGATCCCTCAAATAAGGAAAACGGTGGAGTCAACGCACGAAGTCACGTCATACGTAAATGCCGTTAGTATTCATAGGGGGACGTGAGTCTTTTATTAGTTTCATCGTCTTAGATTACTTATGTAAATAGATGGGGTTGACACCCTGGCCACAGTTCACGACAGTTATTAGGGAACTTGCAACAAAACGTCGAGGCGTTGACGTCACTGGCCGGCCGTCAAAATGTCCCTACATTTGACGCTAGTTAGCCTATGAATCGCCTATTTTTCTTTGATTTGACATCGCCCAAACGCGTCGCGTTAGGTCGCATAAGGGATTAAATAGGGGTTTGAAATTGGATACTTAGTCCATGCGGACGAAGTAAAATAGTGGCCTAAAATAGCGATCTCTTCCAGGCAACCTTAGGGCAGATGATATAATAAAAATAAAAGAAAGCGAAAGGGGTGTACTAATTAAATTAAGTAAATAGAAGTAGTGGGATAAGCTAGTTAGATATATAGATCAAAGACTTATTAGTCTGGTTCACAATAATCAAAGACAGATTTAGACACAATACCTATACTTATCGATCACTACCTACGCGAGGTAATCAAATCGTAGCACTACAGTGTGCGTAGCACATTCAAGTTTATGTTCATGAAAGCTTGGCACTGCATGTTAAACAATTTCAAATACGCAGTCGGAATGGCTTTGTCAGCTTAGAAGTTATTCTCTACAATATTGCATTCGTCGTTGAATTCGCCATCGCTGTTACCGGTAAAAAATCCATACTAAAATAAATGCGAAAGTGTGTCTGTCTGCCTGCCACATTTTCACGGCTCATCCGTTTAACCGATTTTGTTGAAATTTGGTACAGATATAGGAACGGACAATGAACATTATGCTATTTTAGTGCTGTAAATCAAAGAGTTCCTACGGATTTACAAAAAACCTTAATCAACATGGTTGGTGTTGCGGGTATCGTCTACTTGGCACAGAAATAGGAAGTGTTACGGATTAAAAAAAAACTAAATGTACAAGGACGAAGTTGCGGACTTCATCTCATCATGATTAACCTCAGGAGCACAGGACTTCTCTCAGTATGAGAAGATGTAGGTCATAGTCTGCCACGCTGGCCAAGTGTGGATTAGCTGACTTCACACACATTTGAAATTATGGAAAACTCTCAAGTGTGCAGGTTCCCGATGTTTTTCTTTATCGTTAAAGCAATTCGATTGCTTAAAACGCACATAAATAACTTTGAAAACAAGTGCCCACGATTGTACCCCCGACCTCCCGAATAGAAAGCGGGCGTATTAACCACCAGGCTATTATCACGGCTCTTCACGGCATCATCTAGTATCCAAATAAGAGTCAAACTTCGTTTCTATGCGCTCGAAAGCACTCAAGGGGCTTCCTGCGTTGAGGGAGGCTGTTCACTTCGACTCTAATCTGATTTAGAGAATAGCACTGTTGTTAGAGAGATGCATATACCTTTGTAGCCATGTTATTATAGCGTACCGTACACTGTATTGACGTGGAATGGGACTAATTCTGTTTCGACAATCACATAATCAAATCGATTGGTACTTACACAACAGCATTTCAAATACGTATGATCACTGTAAAATGTAGGTGAACTTGAAAGCCTATATATAGTTACGTATCTAATTAATAGCTAACACGATACCTAAATTATACTGTCTAAGTTCAAATATACTAGTCTTACCACAAAAACTTAAGCCCGTCTATCAGCTTAAGCATAAGTTTAAACCCCAACTAAAGTTTTTATGGTAAGACCGTAAAAGTCGAAACATCTACTCATGTGGTCGAAAAAAAAACAATGAAGTGCGAGTTGGAGTCGGACTCGAGTTCCGTACCATCGTACGTAATTTTCATGGTAGCCATTTCGTGAATGTGTATTTTAGTTACAATGTGTTTATTTTATTTTTTTATTTTATGTACCTATGTTATTTTATTTTTATTTCATTGTTCAATTTTAGTTTTAATTTAAAGTTTATTTTATAGAATTGTTAATTATTACACAAATTAATAAATTTAACAAAAAATCAGCATTCTGTGAAAATTTCAACTGTCTACATAATATCACGGTTTACGCGATACAGCCCGCTGACGGACAGACGGATGGACGGACGGAAAGATGGACGAACAGCGGAGGCTTAGTAATAGGGCCCCGTTAGTATCCTTCGGATACGGAACCCTGACATAGATTTGTTAGTCAACTTACATGGCAAGCGCCTTCGCCGGCTTTGGTCAAGGAGCAAATCTGGGTGTCGTAGACTTGGTTGACGTTGGTGTAGATCTTCTGACAGTCAGCCACGCTCAGCGCAGACAGCTCGATGATCTGCAGCTTGTTGGGTAGGTTGCCGGGATACTGAAACAATACGATTTTTAGGGTTCCGTACCTCAACAGGAAAAACGGAACTCTTAGAGGACCACTTTGTTGTGTGTCTGTCTGTCTGTCTGTCGGTCTGTCAAGAAACCTACAGGGTACTTCCCGTTGACCTATTCTTACCGAAATTATGCCCCATCTAGTCAGTACTCAATCATCGGAAACTGTTTCATATTGCACCAAGTAAGACAAAACATGCTGATAACACATTCATACGACGAAGTTGCAACCAAGCTATCATCTATTCGCGAAAAATGATATTTTTCATCTCTCTCTCCATAGGTATAAATTAGCAATTAAGGATGTAATATCAAATTCTGCCTAGTTATAGTTTATACTTTAGTCGATTTTAGTTCTGTGTTCCATAAGTTTACCTACCTAGTTTGTTTTAAATACTCTGTGCCTAGTTTTCATATGCGTACTATGCCGTGTGTTGTGGACATAATTTTTATTATAAGTGTTAATTTCTCATTGGAGACTGCTTTGGTTTAAGTGTTTTTATATATATACTATGTATTTATCTAATTGTAACTGTTTGTCTCTACAAAATAAAATAAATAAATAAATAAAAATAAAATAAATCAGCTCAGCGGAGCGCCTTTACTATTGCTATTAGGCGTACAACTAACAATAAAAGTTCTTACCGAAATTCTGCCCCATCCAGTCAGTATCAGATCTGCTCCGCCCTCAGTATTGCTATCAGGCAGCGCTATAGGCTGCACCAGGTCATTGAACTCTATCTCAGTGGCCACTCTGACTACACTGACGTCATTACTGATCAGCATACTGTTGTATTTCTCGTGCACTATGATTTTCTCCACGGAATACTTGTCGCCACCGCTTGTAAGGCTGTTGGTTCCGACTACTACTTTAATTGAAAATGCCGATTGGCTGAAATAAATTATGTAGCTTATTCTCTTGCTTTCTTATGACAAAGAAAGGCGTCATAAGAAAGCTCAGAGTAACTCAGCGGGCGATGGAGAGAGCTATATGCTTAGAGTTTTTCTACGTGATCAAATCAGAAATGAGGAGACCCGTAAGAGAACTAGAGTAACCGACATAGCTCAACGGGTTGCGAAGCTGAAGTGGCAATGGGCAGGGCATATAGGTAGTTCGTACAACCGATAGATGTTGGGGTCCCAAGGTGCTGGAATGGCAACCTCGCACCAGAAGACGCACTAGATGGACGGACGACATCAGACGAGTCGCAGGGAGCCACTGGATTCAGGCGGTGCAAGACCGTGGCGTGCGGAAGTCCCTACAAGAGACCTATGTGCAGCAGTGGACGTCTATAGGTTGATGATGATGATGATAATACTCTTGCTTGAATTTTAAGTTATAGTTTGGACGAATATATTTATGATTACGCGTCAGTATGAGTAATCTACAATAAGTTGGAGTGAGTGTGCGCAGGCCAGGTTTGGTTGTGCAATGAGAAACCTGGAAATTATTACGCAAAATATTGTTTAATACACCTATTACTAGAAAGAATCATTGTACCGTTTTCTTTAGTTAATTCATTCATAGCTCCCTAGATGACGCTATATAGGTGTTGCATCGCGGCAAATCGCGCGCACACACGCTCCCGTCATAGGAGCACCTGTCAACGCCATATGTAAAAACGCAGTCTGAAAAACGACACGCTAACATTCGCTCGCGCGCAGGCCACCTATGGCCTTGCATTGGTACCAGCACGAAAATCTAGAAACGCTCTCACGCATCCCTAAGGCTGATTCAAGGAGTCCTGGAGAATTTCATAAGAACAGGTCAGTGATTTCTTCCTTGTATATATCTGTTTTAGGCATTAATTTGTTGTTTTTTCTAGGTTTTTTGTTGCCAATACCATCGCCGCTAATTCCATACTATTGCAGTATAATTATTATAATTAATTTCGCACACGCACCCAGGATCAGTGACTATTTACACGTCGCCGACCCAAGGTTAGCCGTAGGAGCGATATAGCCACCGGAGTCGGAGAGTTAGAGAGTAGAGACCGCAAACAAGTAAGCGTAGTGTAGTAAGCTCTCCAGCATGATGGACTGGTGATATCAAGAGGGCAGGAAGTGGCTGGATGAGAAAGGCTGTGGACCGGGTGTGATGGCGCACTCTGGGAAAGACCTAAAAAGGGAACAATTAAAAATGGGTGGGATTATCAAACATATTATACAGATGTTTCGAACACATTTTATCTAAACCTTAGTTGCTTGCTGAGCTCTGAGCTACGTTGGTTATTCGGATTATTTTACGGATCTCCTCATTTCTAATTTGCTTAGAGACAAAGCATAGTTCTCTCCATCGCCCGGATCGCATAGGAACACATATGCATTAGGTACCTACAGCATCTTTAAAAGCTTACCCAACAGTACAATGAGCGGCTGTCAAAATCCATCGATTACTTATGATGGATCCCCCGCAGAAATGCGAATTGAATAGAGATCTCAACGACGCCTGGTAGGGAGCTCCGCCTTCAGGAGCATCCTCGCCTCCCACTATACGAGGTAGTGGCTCAAAGGACTTCGGGAGAACAAACCCTGGAAAAATACAAAATTAAAAAATATTTATCTTTTATCTAAATATATAAAAGGAAAAGCTGATTGACTGACTGATCTATCAACGCATACAGCTCAAACTACTGGACGGGTTGGGCCGAAAGTCATGCAGATAAATGTTATGACATAAACATCCACTAAGAAACATAGGAACACACAGAAACACACAGTCTTATCAAAGAAATTAATATTTATCAATCTATAATATAAAAATGAATCACTAAATGTGTTGCTCATCGCAAATCTCGAGAACAGCTGATTCAATTTCGCTAATTTTTTTTATAATATTCCTTGAAGTACGAGGATGGTTCTTACGGACAGAAAAATTTAATTCAACCTCCCCCTCAATTTTCTAAACTCCACCCGAGCGAAGCCGGGGCAGGTTGTTGTTTTTTCAAATTTTTTTAGTCATTTTTGAGAATAAACAGTAAGTAACTTACCAACAGATTACGGATACTAGATCTTAAATTATGGATGTTTTGAAAGTTTTAAGTTTTTGCGTGCGAAATCTGTCAGGTTTATAATAAACACGCGTTTAACACGTCTTATTTTTTTCTGTAGTAACACCTTCGATGTTTATTTATTACTCAACACTAATTGTATCAAAGGTGTGGCGCAGCAACGCAACCACGGCCTTCAGGTCGCCTCATCACTCAATAGTCGATATTTCAACACAAAAATTAATAAATACAAGACAGAAAAATTTGTAGCCAGCAATCAAAATAATCCCCCGCCTCTTACGAACTAGGGACTTATTTGCTGTGTCCCAAAAACCCAAAAATAAAATACCAATCAAGTGAAAAGTAAATGTTACAAACAAGATTACCTATTAAAAGTTTTTTTGTGAAAATACAGAGAGATACAATTTTTATTTGGTGTCGGAAAGTTTTGCAAAGACGCTAAGTCCCTTCGGCATCCCAGATGATTTTAGTTATAATTTGTTTTGATTCGAGAAATCGTGGGTCTTGAGGAGTAACTTAATAAAAGCTATACCTACTTACTTATGATAAAGTGGTGATAACCTTGTGGTTAACACATCCGCCTTCTTTTCGGGAGGTCAGGGGTTCGATCCCGGGCACGCACCACTAACTTTTCGAGATTATGAGCGTTTTTAAAACAATTAAAAAGGAAAACATCGTGAGGAAACCTGCATGCTTGAGGGTTTTCCATGTTCTCAAAGGTGTGTGAAGTCTTCCATTCGCATTGGACCAGATAGACTATGTCCTAATTAAACCAAAATTCAAAATTCAAATGATTTATTCAAAATAGGTAATAAATTACTCTTTTTGATTGTCAGTTGTGGGATTTGTAAGATATAGTGGTGATAATTAATACGAAAACTTAAAACTAAAGCTACGAGGGTTCCAAACGCACCCAGGTCTGAGAAGAGCCCGCAACAAACTCAGCAAACCCTTCTCACTTTGAGGGAAGACCCGTGCTTTTGTGTTTTGAAAATAAAATTATAATGATCAAGACATGTTTGGCAACTGGCCGATTTTTCTATTGTAAACTCTATCAGACTATTAAAGAAACTAATAATAAGTTTCCGATTCTCAGGGAATGTATAGAGGGACCATAGTTAACAAAGTAGCCGGCAGGAAATATTATATCAACCTTTAGAAAGAGGTAGCGGTTTCGTAGAGCGTTGTCTCTGTTGTTGAGACCGACAAAATGTCACATACTCGTATGTAGGAGTGACAGAGGCAACGCTCTACGAAGCCGACATCTCTTTCTAAAGGTCGATGTACAATATTTCCTGCCGGCTACTGTACAATAATGCACATTATAATCTCCTCCAAAAATTTCTTACGGGATCTCACAAGTCAACGTAAAGTAAAACTTACCGTGTGAAATATACATATAAGAAAATAAATAAACTAAAACTTTTTGCCCCATTTTATTTTAAACTATTAAAATTATTTGGACGTTTAAAATTCTAAGACAGGGAAGACGGGTATAACTTGAAAATTTTGCAGTGATCTATTTTATAGCATCCTTGAGTACTGACACTTGAATTTATAAGTACAGTGCCACCAACTTATCTGTTCAGGTGACAGCGTCGCTAGTGGAGAATTTGGTATTGCTATTTTTAAGATAATCGCCATGAAAAATTGGAAATTAAAATTCTTTCAACATTGTGAACATTAAATATAGCTTAATACTAGCTGATGCCCGCGACTTAGTCCGCGTGGATTTTGAAATGGCGACTGACGCGGCTCTAGTTCCAATTTTACCCACCTGAACAGATAAGTTGGTGGCACTGCATAGACAGGTGGGTAATAACTAAGTAGTACCTAGGTACAAGTAATATGTATAAAAGATACGATTAAAAGAGCTCTTGCCACCATAAATATTCCTGCGCTCATTGAGCCGGCAGGGATTAGTCGGGATGATGGCAAGAGACCTGATGGATTGACGCTGGTTCCCTGGGAACGGGGACGGGCGCTAATGTGGGACGCAACTTGCGTTGACACATTGGCCCCGTGTCATATCAGGAAGACAGCATCAAGACCGGGAGCCGCAGCAGAAACAGCTGAAAACGGCAAGCGGCGCAAGTATGCCTCTCTTATAGAGAGTTACATTTTTGTGCCGTTTGCCGTGGAGACCCTGGGGCCATGGAGTCTTAGTGCTAAAAATTTTTTACGAGACATTTCACCGCGATTAATAGCCTCAACTGGTGACAGAAGGGCTGGCTCATTTTTTGCGCAGCGGATCAGCCTGGCTGTCCAGCGCGGAAATGCAGCCAGTATTCTTGGCACCATTCCACGCGGTCATGATTTATATAGTAATTAGATAAGGCTAGCTTTAAGTTTTATTGTATTAAAAAAAAAATAAAAAAAAAATAAAAAAAAGTAATATGTAGCCCACTTCATAGTTTTAATTAGTTATCTAACGAACCGAGAGCCGTTGGAAGATCTAAAGGAGATCCTTGAAAACGGTTAAAGACTTGGAAGTGGTTCTTCAACGTTATCGGCTAGATTACGGTAAAATATGGGACCTATTATTTATAAAAAAAATAGCCTTCAGTGTAGAGACCATAATGTTTTAGTAATACATGTTAGCCCGCTTCCATCTTACACTGCATCGCGTCATCTATCACCATGTCAGATCGCAGTCAATGGCTAATTATTTGTAATCGATAAAATAAATAAAATCGATTAACATCATAAAAAAATTCTCAATTCCAATTTCCAGGCTTTCTCCAAGTCTCTTCACTGCTTAAGATCCTGTGCCACCCTTCTCCAGAATGGACCAGCTGTTAGTTTCAGCTCATCTTACCAACAACGTCTTTGCTGCCGACCCGAACCTTGTTTTTTTTCCTGTCTCGTGGGTACTACTGTGTTTGTACTCCGTGGTCACTAGAGTACTCCACTTTCCTTGGGTGTCTCAGGGCATGTGACCTGTGTAACTCCACTCCAGCTGATCCATCCTGGTTAATATGTCTACTACCTGGTTCTTTCTCTGATGTCTGAGCTGAAAAGAAGAGCAGCGCAGGAGAAGCACTCTAACAACTTTCAGCGTTTATTAAATACATACCTGTTCAAAATTGCAAACGAGCTCTGAACTAAATAAAGTTAGTTATTAAATATAATGTTGGAGTGCTTTGTAAATATGCGAAAACTGGGTTTGTATAATGTTTACAATTTCGTATTCCAAGTGTTTTGTGTAGTGTTGTTTGGGTGAATTCCTGAAAGCTGAATCATCCGCTATCTAATCGAACTTCCAAAAAGAAGGAGGTTACGTTTTCTAACTGACTTCCAAAAAGTTTTTTAGCTTTATCTCTTTGGTATAATTATTATAAACTTTAATTTGGCAAGTAGGCACCAAGAAGAAATCGCCCAGCAAATCGTTAAACAGTTCTACGCACAATACAACAGAATTTGAATTATAATTGGATTTGAACTGCGATTAGTAAAGTAATTTTGCGTGAAGGAAATTCAGGAATATCGTCTAGGAACGAATAAACAGCGTGGCAAAATTTTGTGGATAAGTTTTCTCAGATACTGTATCTTTGACCTGTTCTCTTTGACCTGCAACATCTAGAGAACTTAGTTTAAATATTTTTGGAACAATCTTTAAAATTGTTTTTATTCGATGAAAGAGTATTTAATTTATATTTTGACATCAGCAATGATGACGAAATATGCGTATATTATTATTTAACTAGCTTATGCTCGCGACTTCGTCAGCGTGGACTACACAAATTTCAAACCCCTATTTCCTCCCCTTAAGGGTTGAATTTTCAAAAATCCTTTCTTAGCGGATGCCTACGTCATAATAGCTATCTGCATGCCAAATTTCAGCCCGATCCGTCCAGTAGTTTGAGCTGTGCGTTGATAGACCAGTCAGTCAGTCAGTCAGTCAGTCAGTCAGTCAGTCAGTCACCTTTTCCTATTATATATTTAGATAAAAAGTTGATTGTACTGCGTATAGTACCTACCTATAATGTTACGTTGCGTAATTTGATATGCGGTCTATAATAATTGTGTTTCAGGAGACTGAAAGGGACGCTTTACTGAATAACCATATTAGAAAGACAATATGCAGTCTCGTCTCATCAATAGTTTCTTTCTCTTAGACACAAGGCACATTGCGGCGACGATTCGTATTTTGTGAAATTTTAGAGAAAACGCATCGTCTGTGCTGCAATTTTAAGAGATTATACATGAAGCGAATTGTTTTTCTAATGTAGTTAATAAAAGCCATATATTGCAAATTTAAATATTTATATGAACACTGTATTCAAGTGTTAATGTGTTATTGATTAGGTATGCTACTGGAAGGTTGCTGAACCGTTTGACAATAAACTCAACCTACTAATATACTTAACACCGAAGGTAAATCAAATCAAATGGTTTATTCAAAATCCATACCTACTAATATTATAAATGCGAAAGTGTGTCTGTCTGTCTGTCTGTCTGTCTGCTAGTTTTTCACGGCCCAACCGTTCAACCGATTTTGATGAAATTTGGTACAGAGTTAGCTTATATCCCGGGGAAGGGCATAGGCTACTTTTCATCCCGGAAAATTGATGAGTTCCCACGGGACTTTTAAAAACCTAATTCATAATTCGTATTCATATTCGTAATAAATTACACTTTTTGAAAGTCAGTTGTTGCATTTGTAAGATGATAATTTTTATGCGAGCTTTTAAAATTAAAGCTACGAGGGTTCCAAACGCGCCCAGGTCTGAGAAGAGCCCAAAACAAAGTCAGCCGTAATAGTAGCGAAGACCCTAATAAGATACTCGTAGTATACTCATAGTTTCGGGGTTAAGTGTTATCTTAAGTCTTTATCTAACACCAATATTATTAGGAGTATTAATAGATATCGATTTCAATTGTTTTCAAGTAGATATGTACTTAGGACACTAAGTAAGGGCCGGGACACATTAAAACGGTGAAATGCCCTGTTACCACTTACCACACACTTGTGCACTATACAAAATATTTATTGCTGGTTCTTCTCGGTTGAAACGGCTTGTATAAAAGTTTACTTGAATAAAAATATACTATCATATCACTCGCTCGGAAACCATCCTTTTGCTCTTTGAAATCTGAGTGGAAAGTGGTAATTTTGCTCTCTAGGGCGCAAAGTACGAGTTGAAATTCGAACGCCTGGGCGCGTTTGGAACCCTCGTAGCTTTAGTTTTAAGTTTGCGTAATAATTATCACCACTATATCTTAGAAATCCAACATCTGACCATCAAAAAGAGTTATTAATTACCTACCTATTTTGAATAAATCATTTGACTTTTGACTTTTGAACATGACGAACTGTCGTCTATGGTTGCGTACCTACTTACTTTTTTCTTTCTATTAAAAATACTACGTGATAATGTAACGTTCAGAAACTTACTGTCTTTACTATTCATTATTATTTACTAAGTATTAAGTGACAAGTAGGAACATTTATTTTTATTTAATTAAATTAAACATGATACCTACATGGCAGATAGGTATCAATCGGGGTATGAGGCGGGGGGACGCCCCGCAAACCCGCACGTCACCCGCGATAACCCGCACTGGGTTAGCGCGGGGTTTGTGCGGGTGTGCGGGGCGTCCCCACCCCGATTGCCACTTCGACCTATGCGTACAATGCTAAGCATGTTTGCCCCCCACTGGGAATCTAGGTTTGCTTACATGAATCCGCACTCGGCGTTATTGGAATGACGTCATATGAATGGAAGGGAAAACATGTCCCAATAATATTATGAAGGTCACTACAAGATACAGTACGCGGCCGAAAGTAATGTACATCAACGTTTAGAGGATAGCAGATTTGTAGAGCACTGTCTCTGTCGTTGAGACCGACAAAACGTCATATAGGTATGATTGGCAGAGACAACACCCTAGAAAGCCGAAATGTCCCGCACGGAGGCTGTGTGGGTGTACGGGGCGTCCTCACGCCGATTGCCGTCTCGACCTGTCGCGTACTATATCTATATTGAGTTTGTATTGTGTCCACAACTGGGCAACAGACGAGAAATTCTGAATAGGACTGAAAAAACTTATTCAATAGGAACCGTACCCGGATAACCAGAAGCATGCTTGGACGAAGAATACACTGTTTATCGAATCAAAAGGACTCTGTTATTATTTTTGGCTTTTCTTAGCATCCTACACGATAAAATCAATATCTAGGCACCGGCGAAGTCTATAATATTGCACGGTGCACTCTCTAGTGAAGCCATAAACAGAACTAAATATGAATTTCAATTTTGGTCGGCCTCAGGTAGGGAAATAATCCAGCGTGTACCATTTTATTGTCGAAATAAATTGCCGTGTTCCTGAAATTGTGTGTACAGCAATAATAATGCCATGTTATTTAATTTGAGTAATGGAATAATAACTATAGTCGGCGACAGGTTGAGATGGTAATCGGGAAGGAAACGCCTCGCCAACCCGCACAGCCCCCGCGCTTACTCGGTGCGAGTGTCGTGCGGGTGTACGGGGCGTCCCCCCGTCTCACACCCCGATTGCCATCTCAACCTTTTGCGTATTTTACAATATAGGTACGTCATATTTGTTAGGGAGGCAGTAGGGAGGGTGCCCACAGCGACTTATTGCTGCGCTTCAGTAGCGATACAGTCGCGAATCGCAATACTGCAACCTTCGCCCATTTAAGGCGAGTCACCGAGGCGGGTAGCGCGGCTTTGAAGTAAACCGCTTGGCAACGTTCAAATTCTGTGTATCAAACGTTAAATTTAAATTTAATAAATTATAGAAGTCCTGTTGAAAACCAAAATTTAGCAGGATCTCTGGTAGTACTTAAAGACAAATATTTCCATATAAAATTATTTGCCAAGTCAGAAATTTTAGTATTAAATAATTCGTTTTAGACTTTTATTTCGGCTTATTTCAAGATTTTATTTGTAAGTACTTCCTATTGTGTATCAAAGTAGCATATTCTTTAGACAATGGGGCCGATTCTCTAGTACACAATCTCTAAACTAAACTAAATTAACAGGTCCTATCCTTTTCTGCAAGCAACATTATGAAAGGGATAGCAATAGATTTAGACGTGTCATTTTAGTTTAGTTTAGAGATTGTGTACAATGGAATTAGCCACAATGTCTTTAGGTATATTGTATATTTTTAGCAAGGCCATTATTTAATAGTAAATACCTAAAACATTTGATCTAGCAAACCAGTTTTTTCCGCTTAGCCTCGGTGACTCGCCTTAATAATGATTTATCATCTTTACTATCGCGATAAGCATCGATACAAACATCTTAGGGCACGCTTCTGCCGCAAAGTGAAGCGCCGGGGCCGCGCTGTTTTGTAAATCCATATAATTACATAATAGGCCTAGTCTAAAATTACTGTGGATTTTATTATAAAATATTACTAATTCCCTAACTAATTAATTCGTTCAATAATCTCTCCGACTTTCCTAAGGCGTAGGAGTCGCGAGCCTAGATTTCTATTTCCCTATAATGTAAATGGCTGTTTTTTTTTGTAACTGGGAATGCTTAGTAATAATCAAATAATAATTAATTGATGACATAATATTACTCATAAGAATTAGTAACAAATAATAGATACGTTTTATTAAGCCTCAATAGCTCAACGGGTAAAGGATTGGACTGAAAACCGACAGGTTGACGTTTCAAACCCCGTCCCTTGCATTATTGTCCTACCTACTCCTAGCAGAAGCATGACGCTTAGTTGGAGAGGAAAGGGGAATATTATTCATTTTAACATGGCTAATATTTAAAAAAAAAATGTGATCGATGAACATTCGCGCGGCCGCAGCGCGGGTGTAGCGCTGCAGTCGCGCGTTTTATTTTATATGGATTTACAAAGCAGCCGCTGTCTCCGCACGGCACTTTGCGGCGTAGTGCGATGTATAGTGACTTAGTATTGAAAGCTTGTAAAGCCAATTGTGGAATTTAATCACTACGGTGGACGCTACAGTTGCAAGATGGACTCGGTTGAGACCACGTTAGTGGCGTTGTCTTTGTCGCTGCTTTCAGTCAGTTAGTCGGTCAGTCAGTTAGTCACCTTTTCCTTTTATATTATTAAGATTATTCTTCATCTTTTACTTTATAACTAACTAGATGATGCCCGCGACTTCGTTCGCGTTTAGGTTTTTAAAATCCCGTGGGAACTCTTTGATTTTCCGGGATAAAAAGTAGTTTATGTCCTTCCCCGGGATGCAAACTATCTCTGTACCAAATTTCGGTTGAACGGTTGGGCCGTGAAAGGCTAGCAGATAGACAGACACACTTTCGCATTTATAATTAACTAGCTGATGCCCGCGACTTCGTCCGCGTGGATTTAGGGTTTTAAAAATCCCGCGGGAACTCTTCAATTTTTCGGCATAAAAAGTAGTTTATGTCCTTTTTTGGGATGTAAGCTAACTCTTTACTAAATTTCATCAAAATCGGTTGAACGGTTGAGCCGTGAAAAACTTGCAGACAGACAGACAGACACACTTTCGCATTTATAATATTAGTATGGAAGTATGGATAGTATGGATTTGTAATGAACAGTTTATTACCGTCTGTAGCATCTGCGAGTTCTCCCTTGTGCGACCTTTAAGCTGCCTCTATGAAACTGCAAATTCATTATTCACCGCACCGCCCGAGGCAACAGGGGATTTGCTGAAACGTGCCCGCGATCGCCGTATTGTGAGATGAAAAAGCATCACTGGCGGTGAAAATGCAATATCCGTGCGAGGCCGGACGTCGCAGTTACCGCCATTTTGAACTTATTGCGTATTACAGTAGAAAATATTGATTGTTCTTGTGGCGTTACAGCTTTTAAATATTGATATAAGAATAGTATTGAATGCATTTTGATTCGAGTCGGTATCTATTTTTTTACCTTTATGTTCACCTCCCTTCGCATCTCATCAGAGATGCTCAATGTCATCTAAATGCTAAATGACACATCATCAGTGAGTTCCAATGTTCACCTCCCACTTTTACTATCAGAGATGTTCAATGGCATCTATTGTCATCCAAACGACACGTACGCCTTGCACGCCCGCACGTCACTCGCACTATCCCGCACGCGGGTTAGCGCGGGGGCTGTGCGTGTGTGCGTGGCATCCCCACCTTGATTGCTATCTCGACCTGTCGCGTACTAGGTAGGTATAGGTACATATCTCATGGTAGCGGGTAGATATTTTGTAACTAATTATTATTATCTTCGTGAATGTAATGAAGTCAAAAATGCTGCTGAAACTAATCCATACTAATATTATAAATGCGAATGTGTTTCTGTCTGTCTGCTAGTTTTTCACGGCCCAACAGTTCAACCGATTTTGATGAAATTTAGTAAAGAGTTAGCTTACATCCCAAAAAAGGACATAAACTACTTTTTATGCCGAAAAATTGAAGAGTTCCCGCGGGATTTTTAAAACCCTAAATCCACGCGGACGAAGTCGCGGGCATCAGCTAGTACGATTATAAAAAGGTAGGTAGGTACATAATTAGAAAACTTTGAAAATAAAAGGAACAAGCGACCCGGAATGGGATCGGTGGCGTCGCTCCGTGAAATAGGTTAATGTGACGTTTAATGTACCGAAATCTCATTTTGTTTCTTTTCACGAATTCTTCCACTATTAAGACAACTGTTCACGAAGTTTTTATTAATTTTTTAATGTTTTACTCTGTAACTCTACGGGTTGTTACAGACTATCGTTTTTAGGGTTCCGTACCTCAAAAGGAAAAACGGAACGGAATAATTTAAATCATTTAGGTATTTCAATTAGTACCGTACTCTTTTTGTTTGTCAGTTGTTGAATTTCTAATATGATGATGTATTACAAATTAATTATAAATTAATTACGTAAACTTAACTACAGCTACGAGGGTTCCAAACGCGCCCAGGTCTGAGGCCCACAACAAACTACATAATTAGTTAAGTAGTAGGCTTTAGTAGTTAGGGAACCTTAACTCTTTTGTAATACTATATAATAATTCATAAATTACCTTTCGATAAACGTCCTTTATCCATGCGGCAACCGACAGACATATACGTCACGGTATTAAACCCAGGATTTAGATAACAAATGACGGATAAAACCCCTCAATTACGCGCGATTGTCTCTTACGTTGCGTCCATCCATCTGTTTTCATACGGCCATTGATAGAAATCTCGTAATACTGAATGTATCTTTTTCAATATAAAAGGAAAAACTGACTGACTGCCTGACTGATCCATCATCGCACAGCTCAAACTACTGGACGGACCGGACTGAAATTTTGGCATGCAGATAGCAGTAGACATCCAGTAAGTAAGAATTTGTGAAAATTCAATCCTAAAGAGGTAAAACAGGGGTTTGAAATTTGTGCAGTCCACGCGGACGAAGTCGCGGGCATAAGCTAGTTTTTAATAAAAGCTTTTTATTAGTTTTACTTGTTCGTATAATATGTTGCCTCTTGCCATTCCGTCGAAAGTAACAAATTTTACGGCTACTACCAATAATAATTGTCCCATTGCGTTGAAATTTTGTCGGTAACCACCGGCATGGATTTAGTTTTTCGAAAATGCCGTGGGATTTTTTTTGACTTTCTATATGTATACCTAACCACATGAGTACATTGTGGTATAACGAGTAACGACACAGGAGAAGGAGAGAGGTACCACCCACGCCACGGTGTAAAGTGATTTGGTTTGGGATACCCTACGATAATATAACACTTCACAAATCCCTCCGACCTCGCTGCCGCAGCGGTGAACGCTGTGGTCTTATAAGTGGGAGGTCCCAGGTTCGATACTCGGCAGGGGCAGTGCGGGAATTCATATTTTCTAAATTGACTCTGGTCCGGTGGGAGGCTTCGGCCGTGGCAGGTATACCACCCTACCGGTAAAAGCCGTGCCGCCAAGCGATTTAGCGTTCCCGGTTCCAGTATGATGCTGCTTAGAAACCAATCAGGGGTATGGGTTTAATTTTTTTTAATAGAGATAGCGAGCAAACGAGCGGGCGGGTCACCAGATGTTAAGTGAATACCGCCATCCATGAACATTTGCAGCATCAGAGGAACTGCCGATGCGTTGCTGGCCTTTCAGGGTTTTGTTGGTCCGCCCCTTGAATAACCCCTTGAGTTGTAATCTAGTGGGAACACCGCCGATGAGAGTTGACTCCACAGTTTGCATGTGCATGGAAAGAGGGATCTGGCACAATGGACTGTCGAAATGCACCAGACACCCAGGTGGTGATGGTGAAATTTATGGAAACTACTATACTATACACTTACCTATAAATATTTTCCCCAAACACATTTGTAGAAATAGGTACGTAAATGTTGATCTGTACTTGACAACCCGCCTCGGGACTCCAACTTTAGTTTACACTTCAAAGAATCCATTCTAAATGAAAACTAAGTAGAAACTTCCCGTTCACGTATCGCTGACTTTGTACAACTTGCAAGTATGCTCAGACTTAAATAAATTGTATTAAACTTGTTTTTGCGGTTCCCACCGAGTTACAGTTATTTTAAATTTCATTTACTGCAGCGAGTCTTACATCGCAAAGTTAAACGTTTTACAGACCGTGGGTTGAGTCGATTTTAAGTACTTTTTTGAAATGAGTCTAGGTACTTAGTCTCGCCTTTTACCTTAGAATCCATAGTAAATAGTACAGATTTTACTCACGTAAATTAGCCCGCTAACATCTTAGACTGCATCTTCACTTATCACCAGGTGAGATCGCAGTAAGGGCTAACTTGTAATCTAAGTAATAAAAAAATATTTATTTAAAAAGGGTGTCGTACTAATGGTCCTAGATCGCTGTTGGCCCATTTTGTATTTAAGACTAATGGCACACTTAGCCGAAACGTAGAATACGGAACTTCGAACATCCCCCTCGCATTTCCTGCGTCACGTCACCGGAAATCTAAACGATTGTTACACGCCATGGAATGACCGCGAACGGAAATTGTAATGCCACACAACATTCTGTTGTCAATATGGTCGAAATAATACGGAAATACCCTTTGGGTTAGCATTTAGGACAGTTTTTGTTATACCGAAAACCAATCGTGATAGAGATGTTTCCTGAAAAACTATAGGGTCATGAAAATATTACCTACCTAAGTATTCCAATACCTGAGTGGGCATATTCTATTGGCCCTTTATCTGTTCTCTGGCGACTTGTAGGCGACCTCATATTCGGGGGGTTGGGGGATTTATCCCGCCTACGCACTGTTCACTGCACAACTGTTCGGAGCTATGTGCGGTTTTTAATTTTAACGATACGATTAAAAGAGCTCTTGCCACCATAGATATTCCTGCGCTCATTGAGCCGGCAGGGATTAGTCAGGATGATGGCAAGAGACCTGATGGGTTGACGCTGGTTCCCTGGGAACGGGGACGGGCGCTAATGTGGGACACAACTTGCGTTGACACATTGGCCCCGTGTCATATCAGAAAGACAGCATCAAGACCGGGCAGAAACAGCTGAAAACGGCAAGCGGCGCAAGTATGCCTCTCTTATAGAGAGTTACATTTTTGTGCGGTTTGCCGTGGAGACCCTGGGGCCATGGAGTCTTAGTGCTAAAAAAATTACGAGACATTTCACCGCGATTAATAGCCTCATCCGGAAGGCTGAGGACCGGGTGTGGTGGCGCTCTTTAGGGAAGGCCTATATCCAACAGTGGACGTCCACAGGCTGATGATGAATAGCCTCATCTGGTGACAGAAGGGCTGGCTCATTTGTTGGCATATTCGATAGTAAAAAAATAATTAAGCAATTAAATATCACTTTGCTTTAACGGTGAAGGAAAACATCATAAGGAAATCTGCATGCCTAAGAGTTCTCCATAATATTCTCAAAGGTGTGTGCAGTGAGGTGGACTAGTGCCAAACCCTTCTCATTCTGAAACCTTGCTCGGTAGTGAAACAACCAAGGGTTAATGATCATTTTTTTTTAAAAATTCATTATAGGTGTACGCTTGACCACAATCACACCTGATGGGAAGTGATGATGTGGCCTAAGATGGGACGCGTTTACCTAGAAGATGCCTATTCACTCTTGTTTTAAAGATACCCGGGTTGTAATTGGTAGGAAACACATATCGCGGAAGAGTATTCCAAACCTTAGCCATACGTATGAGGAATGATGACGCAAAACGTTTCGTGCGTGTAGATGGAATGTCGACGACATAAGGATGGAAACTCGCCCGACGTCTTGCGGTTCGGTGGTAAAATGGTGAAGGGGGGACAAGATCGAAAAGATCGAAAAGATCATTTAAATTATATGGATTTACCTACGCTCATTTTAATCATCATTCCTTAGTGTTGAGTGGCAGTAAACTAGTAAACAAAGAAATGAAAGACAAGATAAATGGATTAAGTAATTAAAGAAAACAGACAACATTATTCCCATTAATCGATTTATTATTCCATTGAGATAAATAACAGTTGAAAGGTGTTGAATAATTTATGGGTAAGCAGACACCGACCTGTTATATTCATAATTCATATCTAATATTATACGCTCAAACAAAATTGATATTATGATTGATTCATTTAGAGATGAAATCATTATTCTTAGTAACAAAGTATACTTACCAAAGTTAGTATGAATTTCCCTATTTTAGGCGCTGTGGTTAGCTAATTTTTCTTCTCTCTACATTCTAACATTTTCAATGATTGTGAAAGAATCTTTTTTAGAGCAAAATGAGAAGAAGAATCTTTTAACACGCAATGATTTTAAATGTCGCTCGTCAATCTTAAACAATAAAATTATGTTAATTTATGAAATATTTTTACCGTAATATAGGTACTTACCTAGTTTTGAGAGAGAAAAATGGAGATGAAAAATACTGAATCTTTTCCCCATTTTTCTCTATGAATACTACTTACTGATATTATAATAAAAACGTGTAAAAAATGAATATAATTTTATTGTTTACCTAATATACCTATTATTTGAATTTTAATCAAATCGTAGGTAAACCTTTTATTTCCTTATAGCTAATAAACCTAACCTACTGTATTAATTACGAGTTTAAAGAAAAAGATTGAAATTCAATCTCTGAGCTGTGTATAATATTTTTTAAAGCTTTAAATGTAAATCCACTACTTACCTCTATTTTAATTTTCCACTGCGAGTCAGAAAAAGTTTTGTCATAAATACAAAAGCAATACACATTCCAAAATATTTATTTACACTAAATTTACACCATATTTAATATACAATTTAAAACCAAAGCAGATAACAAATGTGATGTTTCAATAGCTATTTACAACAACTTTCAATAGGTAGATTTGTGCTAAGTATATAAAACAGTTATAGAATGTAGGTGAACTTAGGTAGCAAATAATAATTAATGTATGTCATGCGTAATAAATGACTTCTCACGCGCCATTTTAACTTTTTGTGTCAAATTTCATGTCGAAAGTAGGATTTTTGTCCTTATTTTAAAGGTGAACCGTACTTTTCACATGACAGTGACCCATAGTGTTAAAATGGCCCAAAAGTCATTTTGTACGGACTATATGTGGATTGACCAGTGAATATATACTCTATCCGCGGAAAGAACTTAGTACAGGGCTCCCTCTGTTACGAAATCCTATACAAATAATAGACAAAAATCTCATTTTGAGGCACCAACCAATCACAAACATGTTTTCAAAAATATTCGAAATTCAATTATTAGAAAACATGGTTTCATTTTCAATTTGTTTCGTTTGTGATTGGTTGGTGCCTCAAAATGGTTAGCACCCACTGAGATTTTTGCCTCTATTATTTGTATGGGATTACGTAACAGAGAGAGCGCTATTATACTAAATTCTTTCCGCGGATAGAGTAAAACTCTAAATTCTTCATACATCGGTCACGCGTAGTAAACTTCAAATAAAACAATGAAATGAACTATTTGAAAATGACTAACAGAATTATACAAATCAGAATATTCGCCAAAATGGAAATTTCCCATAAAGAAAAATGTAATGAAGATTGCGATAGAATTGATGGAAACTAACTATTTAATAAAAATACTGGCTGTATTCTAGTGCTTAAAAAAATAACAATGCTTTTAACGCACCTAAATCATTCTGTGCAATTGAAAATAAATATTTGCATTCATTTATTCCTACTGAACTATACTTACAGAATGTTACAGGATATGCATTGTTTTTATTGAATATCTGAATAGTAATGTCGAAAAATACATGTTTCTTTTGGGGACGTTTTATTACTAATTGATTAAATTGTCTGTGATATATTTTCATGAATATTTTTGAAAATTGAACCCCCAAGGGGATAAAATAGGGGTTTGAAATTTGTGTATTCCCCGCGAAGTCGCGAGGTCTGTCGATAAGTACTTAGCAACGTGGTTATTTGTCAAAATGTGTATGGTCTATTTTGACAACTAACAACGTCACTATCGACAGATTACCGATAGATTGATTACATTAACTAGCCTCAATAGCTCAACGGTTTAAGGAGTGGACTAAAATCCGGAAGGTCGGCAGTTCAAACCCCACCAGTTGCACTATTGTCGTTCCTACTCCTAGCACAAGCTTTACGCTTAGTTGGAGGGGAAAGGGGAATATTAGTCATGATTAACATATCTAATATTCTTTAAAAAAACATTAATTTCGGTCATAAGTTACAACGCTCTGAATCATTAATTGAACTTCAACGATAAGAAAAGGATACACGTATCAAGTCAATGCAATTTGGTCTATCGCTTTTATAACATAAACATAATAATCATCACGAATAACTTATTTACAAATTATCGGCAGTTTAGGTAACTACATTTATGTACAGTACGACAAGGCTCTTTTGGCACTTGAATTACATTGACAGGGGGGCGCTGTTGGAGAACAAAGGCTGTTCAAACAGGAACAAAGGGGACACTTAACGGCAACGTTAGTTTTGATTTTCGCCACGCGCCAAAAGAGCCTTGTCGCACTGTACTTCAATATTTCTTACTTGTAGGAAATAAAATATTTGGTTTAAAATAGTGCTTTTTCTTATGCTATACTTTTTGTAAACTAACTTTAAGTGAACATCGAACTACAATTTAGTAAGCGTATTAACCATTCAGGTTTTAGGTATTCGGCAAACACTTTATGGTACGGTCACACTAAGAGCAAACGTCGATAGAAGCAAAGTCTTGGTAAAGACAAAAGATATTGTAGGGCTTTTCTAAACTCATGCGCATGTCTACTATCGCACTGAGGGTTCCTGTCATCTCTTCTGACGTTCTCCTTCTAAAAGCATTACCTTTCAAAAGGAGAACGTTTCCTTTCCCATTTTTCCCGTAGGAATTTCACAGTTTTCCGATTCAGCAGGTATAATCGGTAAAGTAAAAGTTCCCCTCTTGAACAGGAACGTTTTTGGATAGAGAAAATCAGAATGGAATATCTCTCAGTTCGACTAATCAAATAATACAATGTTGGCTGACGTTGGTCTTGAGTCTGAAACTTACCATTATTTAGGTTAAATATGTAGATAAAATGATATACTCTTAAACTAATAAAATTAAATCTAATGACTAGTTTGGGGGCATTTGGGGGAAATGTTTCTACTTCGTCAGTTTTAGTAATAGTCAATTTGTTTCAATATATTTTGGCATAAGAAAATATATTATCATATTTTAAAATACCTTTAATAATATTTGTGACAAAAATACGGCTTTCTAAATTAGTTAAACTGTACGAAAGTTCTACGGCATGGAACTCAGCCTTTTTTTCATTATATTAATTAACTTAAATTTGTTCTACTAAAGACAAAAATCAGAATACATCATTATACAATAGGTAATTGTTTCTTATACGAGTACTTTGGTATTTCATTGACACTTTAATAGACAGTTTAAGAGACGGTCCTACGTAGTTCTTTTAACATCGAAAATATAAAATCTATTTAAAATTAGATATACATTTTGGTATATTAGATAGCTCTTCTATTTACAGGGACTAGTACATTAAGACTGCCGTCTTCTATCTATACAGCAAACTGCTCTTCTTAAATTTTCCGCAAAACCACTTTTCTGGTTTTGGATTTCCGTTTTGCAAGCTGTTAGGTCCAGGGCATTACCACCGTTCGACTGTTCGATTTTGCGTTCAGTCTTATCACCTTCCTGAGTTTGGTCAGCATTTTGTTCATCGGATCACGTATCAGTGCCTGGATATTTCACAATCATATCCAGTTCTTCTTCATTGGGTTTTGCATTCCTCACTTCCGTTTGTCCTTCAAACTTCTTTGGTCTGTCACTTAGTTTATTTTCTATATTAACTAAGACATCTGCCACACATCTATGTTCTTCTGGTGATTTCGCTTCAGCATCGTCGCTGAATGCTGTAGCTTCGTCTCCTTTTGTACCGTTATTGTTCTGTTTATCCGTTTCTTTCTCAGCTTTGCTGTCTTCTTCTTCTTCGCTGTTCTCCTTGCCTTCTAATATGATCTTATGTGTTGCTTCTTCGGTAACGCTATCTGTAGGTGCTTCGTTGATACAAGAATGTGTTAAAATGAAAGGGAGTTTGACTGAAACGTCTCCGCCCATAGCGCTTAGTGTGAGTTTGATTTTGACGTAGTATGATACGTAGATAGCAAAGACGTTGCGGTCATCAGGAGAGTCAGTACTGCATACAACTGTTGAAGCCAGACTTGCTCCTGATTTCGAGTAGGAATCTTCTAGCGCTATCCAGTTTTTAGTGACACCTGCAAAAATAGCTTTCGCTTTAACAATCGAAAGAAGTACCTACTGGTATTATTAAAAAAAGCGTATATATGCATGTCCATTTAACTGCATAGAAAACGAAAATATTAGAGATATTTTGTTCAAAATTTTAATTACTGTCTTAAAATGGTAACTGACCTTTTCATATCTAAAACTATAACATTTAATGAAGCTTACCCAGATAAACTTTCATGAAAGGGACTCACTCATTAGTATCAAAAGCATACCATCAAAGGCGTAAACATAACAGAAATATCTTCACTATTATAATTAAAAACATAGTAATATGTAGGTATACAAACTACCTAAGGCTTGACACAAACGGGCCACTCGCCATAGCCTTACGTGGTGACCAGTGATCTAAAGTTAGACAAGCAGCTGCACTGCAGGATATCACACTAAATGGCTGCAAACACTTTGTGTGTATCTTTCATAATATCAGCGGACTGTTGTGAAGCACGTATCACAACGATATGGAACGCGACTCCAAAATTCGATTCACAGTGTTAACGTCTTCATACTTTTACTTGTAAGTAGATATATGCAACTACACTTACAGGGAGCCGCGTTTCACAAGCTGCCATCGCGGTCTCGTCGTGCTTTCGTCACGCGTTGTGTTTTACGCGCAGGATTGAGACCTGTGTTTTTCACTCGCACCTACCGTTAAAATAATTTATGAGATAAGGGTGGAGTGGCGTGTTTTGTTCCGATGACCGTGCCATTGGCTTTATGTGTGTGGAAACTCCCTGCAATACGTACAGAAGAATATAAACTGGCTGTGGCAAGTGGTCCGTTTGCGCAGACCCTTAATGGGTTTTTGTACCTTTGTGAGGGGTGAGCGTGTAGGTGTCCGTGAGGATTTGACCCGGGAGGACGGGCGTGCCTGTCCCTTTCACTAAGGCCACGACGTTCTTGAACTTTCCATTGGAGAACATACAGACGTCGACGTGCTGGACGACTAGCGTCTAGAAATAATAATGGATGATTAATGATAATATTCTTTATCTATACCCATGCAAAAAATCACGTTAGTCCGTTGCACCGTTGCGACGTGATTGAAGGATAAACCAACAAACCAACAAACACACACTTTCGCATTTATAATAAGGGTACTGATTTATTCCTGTGATTAAAATCGATAAACCCTATTTGTTTCCAATAATAAATTCCTGGAAGCTCTAAACTAATTTTCGTTTTGCGTTTAATCTGGGATTAAGTCGAGAGTTCCGTACGAAAATTGTTGCAACATTGTAACAATTATTTTGCGATGTCCGCTAAGCTTTGAATGGATTAAAGGGAGAACTGTGAATTCATTTTCGTGGAAATTAATATTTTCTGACAAGTATTGTTTTCAGAATTGGATTAGGCATAAGTACTTAATACCCACACCGTGTACCTATATAATAAATAAATAATAATAAAATAGTCATTTATTTAGGCAACTTGAACCCATTTGGACATACATAAAAGTAAATACAAATACAAATGTACAATTGTTAAAAATAATAATAATAAAATGAAAATAATAAAGTATACAATAATAAAATTTAAATTAAATTAAAATTAAAGATTGCCCCCAAATAGGAGGTTCGTACTTTATTTACGGTTATTGTCACGATGTACGGCAAGCCAGTACTTCAGTATGGGATTCTCAGGGCACTCAGAGCATACCCTGAGGACCTCGTTTTGAGAATCGCGGATGCGGGACCAAAATGCCGCAACACGAGATCTAACAACCGCGAAATAATCGGGCACTCTGGCGTCAGCAAACATGCCCGACGCACTGCAGTATTTAGGCAGTTTCATCAGAATGCGGTATGCGTTATTATACTGCACTCTGATGCTATGATTGATGCTATCTATAACAATACAATGAAATATCACAATTTGCTCATATTTCGAGGTCGCAAATATGGAATGGTTATTTGTTAATTTTATTTGGTTAAAAGGGTTGTATATGGAACATACTCATACGTATAAGTAATACGCGAAGTTTTGTAACAAAGTTAAATAATTAATCTAAATATATTTAAAAGGAAAATCTGACTGACTGACTGACTGATCTATCAACGCACAGCTCAAATTACAGGACGGATCGGGCTAAATTTTGGCATGCAGATCGTAGACATCCGATAAGATTTTTTTTCAAACAGGCGTTTGAAATTTTTGTAGTCCACGCGGACGAAGTCGCGGGCATTTAAGTTTTAATAAATAATAGTAAACAGTACCTTTATTCTTCTCACAGTTTTGGAGGAATGGTTCGAGATGAGGACGCTAACAAGTATCGATTCCCCGTGCGAGTAGGTGGCCTTGTCCAGCCACGCTTCCAGCTCCACTCTGGGGAAAATATCTGTATTAGCAAAGGTGAAACCGGACGCTATTGTGGAATAATACATTCGATGAGAGAGATGAATTTTAAATAAATCCAGTACACCTTCTCCAATTTTACGCCAATACGTGTGTCTAATTCTGTTGTACGTAAACAATCTCTTAAATAAATTGATACTGCTATCCCTTTGACTATGTTACCCGCTGAAAAAGATGGAACTCGGTAAATCATTGCGCCAAGAGACTCATTTGCAACCAAGCGTTCTGGGCAATTCTAAGCTCCAAAGCTTAGAACATCGGCGCAATGTTGCCTTACAATATACATATTTCCGAGGCTCTGCTAAGAAACTATTTGATACTACCGGACGGCGCGGCATTGAAAAAGTCTGCATTCTGCACCCCTACATATTAGTCGAAATTCCTCGGACTAGTACGAAGCGATTTGTTTCCTCGTTTCTCATACACAATGCTAGATTATGAAATGGGAATGCCCTATCCAGCTTCCGTTTTCCACACTAGCTACAATATTGGGAACTTCGAAAGAAGTGCCAATAGGCATCTTTTAAGCAGGTGCGCTCCACCTTAAGCTGCATTATCACCTATTATTTGGTGTGATCGGTGATCGCTGATCGATTGAAAACCTCATTCTGAGAGACATGTACTTATATTTGTTTTCTTTTTAACTAAAACTTTTATAATCTCATACTAAATTAGCTATAGGTATTTACTTACAGCATGCAATTTTAACTATCGATCCAACACAGAAAGTAAGAAACGTTATTTATAAAAGTAGGCAAAGATCTGAACCGACCGACAGCCCTGCCTCGAGCAAGTACGCGGCCAATAAAATGTCCAAAATACAGGCAATAAAGTGCCTTGAGAGATACAAAAATAGGCTAACTGAAAAATGTTTAAAATCCGAAGAGTTTCCGTTTATTTACAGATAAAAATAAAAATCATTAAAGGCTAGTTCAGACATGGCGGGACCCACGCGAATGCAAACCGCCCCGCGCCGACTGGCCGCGCGGATCGTATTTAAATTTTAATTAAATTCTTTATTGCTCTAAAACATAGGTACAAGTATCATCTGCATACTTCTCATAGTTTCACTAATTAAGTAGGTACATAGAAACAAATTGTCTCTAAGCTAAGTATAATATAGTAGACAGCGCTCTCCTTAAAAATATACACAAGAAATATGAAATCTGCTGGTAAGGAAGGTTATCATGTTCACATCAGACGGTTTTAGCTATAAGGAGGTCTGAACATCAGTAGAGATGATATCTGGCATAGGAATTGTTTTTGTGTTGGAACAGCGAGAAACTGTGAGTGTTGGCTTTCTTAGGTGGTCGATGTCCAATCTACGCACACGAAACGTTATTCCTCAAAGTTTTTTTTTTCCGTGCTTCCTGCCACGTATCCACAAAGCAAAAGTGAATAGGCGTCGTCTAGGCAAGCGCGTTCCAATTTAGACCTCGTCATTAGTATGGTATTAAGACATGGTTGATAGCCTAGTGCTTAAGATGTCCGTCTTCTATTCGGGAGGTCATCCCGGGCACGCGCCTCTAAATTTTCACCTCCTTTAACGGTGAAGGATAACATCGCGAGGAAACCTACATGCCTGAGAGTTCTCCATATGATGTTCTCAAAGAAGTCATTAACGATCTGCCACAACGTGGGGTGCACCAGGTACCTAGGTGGTGAGGGTGAAATTGAACTCTACATTATATGGATTTGCTTTGACTAGTAAGTATTTAGTTGGTAGACAGATTCGACCTTGGTAGATAGACCTTATAATAGTGGTCAAGATCTATGTTGGAGCCAAAAGGTGGTCGCTAGGTATCAGGTTTATCAAACGTAGAGCCATAAGATTACACGATATGTCAGGGGTAAATTTTTTAATTAAAACTAATTGTTTTATCTAGTATAGCAAAAAGCTCTTAGCGTCCCTTTCAAAATCCTAGGAGTAATTTGTTTCGCCTGACCCTCTATAATATATTTCTTTTCAGAAACCAGTAAGGAGCTTAGGTCTTATTAGCTCATCATATTAAGTTTATTTTTAAACTCAAAGTTACAGAGAGACGTGGGCGACGGACGTACCAATATCTAATGCAATTTATTTAGCTTTTCTCTCGAGGGATGAAAAGATTTGCTTTGAAAAGTTTTCTGCATTTCTCGATTCACTAACATAACAAAATATTCTAGAAATTACTTTTTTAATTTTATATTTACAGGCTTTTACATTTGAAATGACAATTGGAAAATAAAATAAGTACTAAGTATGTACTAGTTTCTAAAGACTGTCATTCTACCAGAGATGTGCTCCATTGGTAAGCTATGGCTGCGTGTCAAACCCAACAGCAGGATCTGACTTTCATGCATAGCTAGTTCACTCTGGCATAGCTTAGCTTAGCTATAGTGGAAACTGGCTAAACCGAAGCTAAGTCTTTAACATACTAACGAGGGATTCGAGCTAAGGATGCGAGCTGCCGAAATAAATCCATACTAATGTTATAAATGCGAAAGTGTGTCTGTCCGTCTGCTAGCTTTTCACGGCCCAACAGTATAACCGATGCCCCATCATAGATCACTACCTATGCAAAAAATCACATCGATCCGTTGCTACGTTGCGGCGTGGTTGAAGGACAAACCAACAAACAAATACTACTTTCGTAGTTATAACATTTATTTCAGTGATTTCAGCTTTCCCCCTAATAGAGACAAATAGCGTGTCGCAGCAAAGTTTTTACGAGTCGCATTCGTCGCTCTATTTGCGTAGAACTCGAGTCTTTACCGGAGAATTAGTTTTAAACAGCGCCGGCTAAAAGCTTTTATTTTACTTTGTAAGAAAAATGTAATATATTTAATTGTGTTAGCTACGATAATTTTCAGCGCTATAAAAGTCTCCAAGTGGTTTGAAAAAACCGATGGGATTCGGGGTCCCAAGGTGCTAGGAAAGCGCAGTCATGGAAGACCCCCCACTAGGTGGAGGTGGACATCAAACGAGTCGCCGGGAGTCGCTGGATTCAGGCGGCACAAGACTGGTGGCGTGTGGAAGTCCCTACCTATGTCCAGCGGTGAACGTTTGTCGCTTGATAATGATGACGATGAAAGTCTTTTTATTAATTTCAAATGTTCATGGGCGGCGGTAATCACCTAACATCAGGTGACCCGCCTGCTCGTTTGCTCGCTATATCTATTTAAAAAAAAAATTGTAACATTGCAAACGTATTATAGAACGACTTTGCATATATGACGATATTTTGGCTTTCGGTGATTGATGAAGGCAAATCTTCACTTGTAAACAAACAGTAAATAATTGAGACTCGAAATCACTTTTCGGGCATTGCACGCTCTAGTAATATAAACCTCCCTGGCTTAGGGAATATAATTTCCACTCAGTCAATCAAGTTTTACGACAAGTCCCTGAGGAATCTAGTTTCAAGTAAAGTGAAATGCAGAAATCCCGTCCAAGTGAAATGCACGAAAATGCTTTTATCCCGAAAGGAAATAAAAATAAACTGCATTAACTCAGTACTAGACAGATATTTCTACCTACCTACCTACTGCCACGCTTATAATATGTTGTACACTTTGTAACGAGATAAAAGCTCGGAACTAAAACCGGCCTAAAGGATCTACTGCTCTTATATTTTTTTTACAAAAAATAATAACCGACTGCAATACCTAACCACAAACACTAAAAATTAAAAAAATATATATTACCAAATACATTATGTAAGTATGTAACAAGAGTTAATATAGTTCTACATTTGCAATAATATTTTTTGGAGCCGGTGTCAATTAGCTTAGTAACTGCGAGAATCGTTATTTTGATATTTTTTGAGACTCCACAATGGCACCTCATTGGCACCACAAGTAACCCCAATATTGAAGTCTATACGCACAGTTTTTGTTTGTCTCAAAGGTATTAAAAAAAGTCTTATAAATTCGAATTTCTGAGTATATAATAACATTATTCTCAATTTCAACGAAATTGTTCGAGGCGTTTGTGAAATTAATTTGCGAGTAAACAATCGAGGCACGCCGGAATTGCTTTTTAATATCATTTGAGGGTTGTTTGAGGGGGGGTATAAACAATGAACAAATCTTATTTTAAGTTCAGAGTAAAGTTCAATCGAAAACAATAATAAGAGAAGGTTTACATTGCAAATCAAATTATATTAAGCTAACAAGGGGTATTTATGTGGCGAAACTTCAATTGTATTTACAAGAATTTGATAATTTTGCAAAAGTAGTTCTAAAGTAGATATATTTTTAGAATGATACTTTATAGTCTCATATCTACAGCATTATAAAGTTACTAAAGGGCTTTAGAATATTTGCAAAACAAAGATTTATGTGGATTTATGGTTCTCCAAATCCATCCATTCAGAGCCACTAATTTAAAAAGGTTAAAAACTCTAAAAATCACTTTTTACATAAACAAGAATTAAGAAAAAAAATGTTTTTCTTTAAATAAAAAGGATTTTATTTTCAAATAAACTTTTGGTATGTAAGTAGGTACAAGTGCTTTTAAATATACCACTGACTGGTTCGGAATGCTTTTCCTACCGAGAAAAAACCAGCAAGAAACTCGGCGGTTGCTCTTTCAAAGTGTCGCTACATTGGAACCGAATGAGTGATTAATAAAAATCGGCAGTCGCAGTGGGGACTGCCGACAGAAGTGAAAACTTTCAGCTATAATTTACCGAAAGTATACTTGACACCATTAATAACTGCATCTCAATAGGTTCCGTTACGGAAAAACAAATTAAAGCTAATAAAATTAGCATGTCGGTGACGCAACCTTGAAGTTTTCAGCCATCCCAAAATTGCTCAACGCGCCTAAAGAAGTTTTCAAAAATAAGGATATGGGGCGAGGTAAAATAAATCCAGATTGCCTTGAGCAAAACATCGAATGGATTTCAGATAACTACAAATAAAAATAGAATCAATCTCACCTGCCATCTGATAAAAGGAACGGCTTTTCGACGGTAGCGCGAGGCGCTGCAGACTCCAGGTTTTCTGCAGAAAATAACGTGAAATATTAGCGACGAAACCGCTATTGGCAGCCATAATATCAGTACCCTACCTACCCTTATTATAAATGCGAAAGTGTGTTTGTTTGTCCTTTATTCACGTCGCAACTGTACAACGGATTGACGTGATTTTTTGCATGAATATAGATAAAGACATGGAGAACAGCATAGGCTACTTTTTATCCCGGAAAATGAAAGAGTTCCCATGGGATTTTTCATAAACCTAATTCCACGCGGACGAAGTAGCGGACATTAGCTAGTTATCGCATATCGCATTCTTATTTTCTTTGCTTCATTTGCCTGCATTATAGTGATTAGGCAAAGAACTTAACTACGATTAATAAAAAACGCCGGTCAAGTGCGAGTCTGACTCGCACACGAAGAGTTCCATACCATCGTACAAGATGTATCTAACAGCTAACACTTTTATGTTGAACACTAAGTTAAACAGACAGCTATACCTATATGTGATTTAGTAAACTAATTATTGTAACACATATTTTTTTGTGATGTAGGACTTAACCACAAATTCATGTTTCCGGATTTTTTTACTTGTGCTACAAGACCTATATCTACCTGCCAAATTTCATAACTCTAGGTCAACGGGAAGTATATCCTATGGGTTTTCTTGACAGACGCGACAGACAGACAACAAAGTGATCTTATAAGGGATTTTTCCTTTTTAGGTATGGAACCCTAAAAACTACAGATTAGCTAATAGTTGAACATGCTGTGTATTAGAGAATTAATTAAACTTTGGTTACGATGCGATAAACAATATGAATTACTAGCTGATGCCCGCGACTTCGTCCGCGTGGAATTAGGTTTTTAAAAATCCCGTAGGAACTCTTTGATTTTCCGGGATAAAAGTAGCCTATGTCACTCTCCAGGTCTTTATGTATACCCATGCGAAAAATCACGCCAATTCGTTGCACCGTTGCGACGTGATTGAAGGACAAACCAACAAACAAACACACTTTCCCATTTATAATAAGGGTACTGATGAACTCCAAGAACACGATTACAGGTTAGGTAGTTAACACTGTAGACATCCAACGTATAGATGAATAATGTGGCTAATTCCATTGTACACAATCTCTAAACTAAACTAAAATGGCACATCTAAATCTATTGCTATCCCTTTTATAATGTTGCTTGCGGAAAAGGATAGCACTTGATTTAGACCTGTTAATTTAGTTTAGTTTAGAGATCGTGTACAAGAGAATCGGCCCCAATGCTTAATTAATTATCTCCTACTAAATAATTATCTATTAATCCTTTAATCCATCCCTTGATGAATTAAATTAACCTAGTGATTAATTTCAATCTGTATTTCACACGTACGTAGTGGTTAGTGGTTGGTATCTCATCAGACCACATAATCTATGTGTAATCTGTAGATAACTTAGAAACGTTGCTATTTGACAAAATACTTCGTACAATTTTTGCTTTTGTAAAAATGTCGGCCGATTTTGTTTATTTCCGTTACAAAAATCCTTTTAGGAAAATGTTTCAAAGCGTTTCCTTTATACGATTAGAATAAATAATTCCTCCGCTTGTAATAATACACATCACATCTCGCTCGTGTTTGTTCAGCTTAAGGCTAGGTGCAGGTGATAGAATTTGGATCAAAGACTTAATGGTACCACTTCTAAGTATTACCCAATTCAGTATCCCGAGCGTTCGTGTACTTCGTTGTACTAAGACAAAAGCGCAAAGTAAAATGCTAAGATAGTTTACCTAGTTATACATTGTAGCATAGCTCCCACAGAGGTAGAGGTAAGCGTATCCGTCCACTTCTTGCCACCCTATCAGCAAAATTCATCTACTGCCCGACATGTGGTGAGGAACGGGTGCGATTACCTTACCTACTTACGCTCATCAGTATCGCCACGTCACAACATTCTTTTACTTATTCCATTTCTTATAAACTATTCATTAGAAAATTAAAGACAAGGTTCAAAGAACAACCCAAAAGAATAAAATAAATAGCAGCTTTGCTTTGAGCCATTCTCAGAATAACAAATACTTGGCATGTCGCGCGTCACCAAGCAATCATTTTGTACCCAACCTAATATCCGATTAAATGAGCCAATATGGGCGTAAAAAATAATAAGGAAAAATCGCTCACCAATTTCCTCCCCTTTAGCGCGGCAATTCTCGTCTGCCTCCAATTTGGCTTTATTTTTCAGTCTGCAATAAAAAAATATTGTTTATTCTATTGATTTTTGCTGTCTAAGAATTCTGGCGTCCTTTTTCTCAATGGCGGTTATACTGCAAAGATGGTTAACTTTGGAATTAATTTGACTCTCCAAAGACGAATGTTTCAAAAAAATATATGAAACATTCGTCTATGACGCGGGTATGAGGGGTATCCCCCTGCTCATCCGCCTGATACTACAATTGCCACCTCGACCTATAATATTGTCTTACAAAACTTTAAATCTTTACAAAACTTTATGAGCGAGGAAACGTCAAAACGGATTTCGTAGCCTGCCGCGGATATAATAATTATTAGATAGATAGATAGATAGAAATACTTTATTGCACACAAAAAATATTACATAATTATTACAGAAACTAAAACTAAAAAAAATTAGGTACCGTAGAGTCTCCTAACTTCTACTTATATACCTAACATCGGCTAAAATTTAAAAAATTCAATATTTTTTTTCCTTTTATGGAAATACTTATTGTAGTGATTTGGGAAGTATACATATTTAATCATGGCAACATTGCAATGTCATTTGTCAAAAAATTGGTGGCCATTTTGTCACAATCGTGAGTAACTTCGAATCACGCACACGCTTCTTTTTTACCAACCCCGAAAATTTGTGTCATTACTCAATACTGCTTGGAGGTAAGTTTTTTTAAATCTTTACTACAGTTTACTCATATAATCCATTATCAAAATTAAAAAAATCACTTGGATATGTTCGTTAACTACAGAAATATTAGGGCAGACAATGTTAGGATACAATCTGTAATGTGATGTTTTCCAAACTTCGTCTGCCCTTAGGGTTGTCAAAATTGGAATAAGAACTTATTTACTTTTTGTATTATACTTATATTTAGTAAGCATAAAAGTATAGTATTTTTTCTTACTCTATACCTATTTAAAACTGTTATGTATCTGAATAATTACCAAAACGTAGATATATTGTATAAATAACTATGTATTTTCTACATAACAAAATGTAAAGTAAGTTGATAAAAGAGTTGATTGTCTGGGCGCATTTAAGGTGTTTTTAAATTAATGTTTGATAATAAAAGGTTCATTAAATATAAAGTTACTAGGTTTTGCCCGCGACGGCTGCCTGCGTGAATGTTGTTTTTTTTTATTGATTTTCGCATGAACCATGGCTTTTTTCTCGATAAAAAGTAGCCTGTGTATAATTAAGTCAGTTATTTATTTAGGGATATACAGTTGAGACTTGTGATGTAGGAGAACTCCTGAAGGAGTATTTCCTATTCCTGAAATTCATGGTTTCCGCGGGATTTATGGTAAACCAAAATTCAAATTAAAAAAAAAAAAAAAACAATCTGAAAGAGCGTCACGTTTCCGAAAAAAAGTTTAAAGTTTTGTAATTCAATAATATGTATGTTATTTCGCTTCATATTAATTTTATTTACGATACCTTTGTGGCATTGTGTTACCAAAATTGATTGATCTCTATAAGAATAAATATTTTTTGTTGGTTATATTGATTAGGTGCTATAGTAGGTACCTTTAATTAAAATACCTTAATTAAAATAATTTAATATGTATTACGTTTTAACATTTTTTTTACTTAAGATACCTTTGTGGCATCAAAAATTGTGTTACCAAAGTTGAATTGGTATCTATAAGAAATAAGTTTTTTTTATTAGGGTAATACGATTAAAATGTTTTAATTCATTCATCATATTTCATTTTTATTACGATTTACGATACCTTTGTGGCCACCCCTGACTTTAAGAACGATTTTGACAAGTACGCCCTAACTTCGGTCTACCTAAATAAAAGTATAAAATATATAAAATTAAAAGGCATTAGATAGTGTATTTGGACTTCCTGAATAATTTTATCTTATTTAGATTTTTTTGATTAAGAATTGGCATTATGTTTAAAAGAAATTTCCTATTCATAGATGAAGTTTGGAAAATTTCAGCCTTAACTTCGTCTATTTTTTTAAACGGTCATTAGCTTGCCTAATTATAAACGTATGGATTACTTCATACACACATAAAAAGAACTATTAGCCATTGGAGAACTGTGTTGGTCAGGCATAACAGATTTTCTGACATCCGATTGGTGGAAAATTTGAAAAAAACGGTCAAAAGCAGACGAAGTTAGGGAACTCTACGGTATATACCTAAGTTGCTTTTGTAAAAATGACGGCTGGATTCCTTTACATCGGAATACGGAGTGTTCTGGAATATAATAGGCTACTTGGACAATTTTTTTAAGTTGGTCTTAAATGGTTAATATTTGTCCTATTATATCAAAAAAATTAACACTATATTTTTTTGCGCCCTAAAAAACCGTAAAACTTTAATTTAAAAAAATATTTTTCTTAGACAGGTGAAAACACTGTCGGCCAGGTTTGGCCGATAGATTATCTGTGCTCTGACGTCATGCATGTTGTAAACAACAGTATAACCACAGGGTTACCACAGGTTATACTGTTGTTACAATGCATGACGTCAGAGCACAGATAATCTATCGGCCAAACATGGCCGACAGTGTTTTCACCTGTCTAAGAAAATATTTTTTAAATTAAAGTTTTACGGTTTTTTGGCGCAAAAAATATAGTGTTAATTTTTTGATATAATAGGACAATATTGAACCATTTAAGACCAACTTAAAAAAATTGGTCAAGTAGCCTATTAAACGGTCGAAAGCAAAACAAGGGTAATTTTAATTGTTTACCTAGGGTCGGTGTTGATTTTAATTAGTTTTAGGATTTTGTTTGTACATCATTGTACACGCGATTGTTTACAGAATTTGCTTGAAACTAGGTACTAGGTATCAATAGGCTTGTTTACTAGAAACTAAATCAACCATAGACGTAAGTATAACCTACCTACAGGGTATACTTTGGAGCAGTTTGGTCATTGGTGAACCTAAGCGTCCTAAAAACTGGACACTGGTGGCAACAACCAGGTGTATACCTTTTGTTGGTAGGACGACTGGTTTGCGCTACCACTCACACTGGTGTCCTAGTGGGATCGGTGCCCTAAGATGTCGAACAGAATTTTTTTTTACTTCAGTGAGTTAGCACTTGTACAAATATGGACGTCCATCATTTCAACCCTCGTTGGGTATATAATTGGGTACGCGTCTTCTCTCAGGATAAGAAGAGTTTAGGCAGTTCCACCAGCTGGCCAAGTGCGGATTGGCAGTCTTCATATACCACCTGAGAGCTCTGGTAAACCTGGTCGACATCAAAGAAAAGGAAACATTTTTTCTAAATATAAAATTAAAAATATTTCATCATACCTATACTCTGAAGGTCGTTTTTAATGAGTTAAGTAGGTAAGTATATATTTTCTATGGCGAAACATTTACTTATCTAAAAGCCGTAGTGCCAATGTCAACAGGATACCAATACCATTGCCCTATTTTCTCTTTTTTTACGTAATGGCGTTTATGTGATGATCGCTAAACGGTTTGATTGTGTTATGGTATTTTCGGGTCGATTTTAACGAGCTAGATAATGAAAGCAAGGTCAAAATACAAACCTATTAAAAATACCACCTGCACGGAAGATCGATTCATTAAATATTTTAGAAATAGCTGCGCTATAAATATTTTATTTTATTGTTACCAAATCCAAACAATAGAAAACGTATACTGAGACATACGTATATCTCAGTCTCTATTCCTACATTATCATAGCTTGATGGGACGGCAATTCAACACGACCGTAGCAAGATCAGGCGCAAGACCAATGGTTTTACATGCACTCCGACAAGGTACGGCGGTGTAAATTGTTACACTGCTAACTGCCTAGCTTTGAGCTAGTAGCTAAGAATTTTTCAACAAAATTTCCCAATAATTTTTTTGGATTGAATTGAGGCTCGAACCTAGATCCTTACGATCTGCAGCCGAACGGACGGACGGACGGACAGCGGAGGCTTAGTGTACCCTATTACTAAGGTTTCCGTACCCTATTACTAAGCCTCCGCTAGCAATTTTTAGGGCCTAGGCAATAAAAACAATATTGCTAAACACGGCAAGATACTCGTAAAATGAAGTTAAAAGCCGTAATATTAAACGAATTAGAAAGAGTTTAATTTATTTGGGTCATATTGGGACCTAAAAACGCTTAGCAAAGTTCATTAAGCAATTACACTGTTGGTTAGGCAGTTTGAGGATTTTACTACAAGTGGTTACCCTCGATTTTGTCGGCGTGTATTTCAGGTTTTGGGTATTTAGGCGATTTTTATGGAACTTCGAGCAATTTTTACTACGACTACGACTGAATTTTTCTTCGCGCACACATAGGTAGTTTTATTATCTCAAAATAAATATTGTCTTGATAAACATCCTGTATGAAATTAATACAACATCCGCTAGATCCTAATATAATAATTATAATAATATTATAGATGGGAAAGTGTGGATGTTTGTTACTCATTCACGCAAAAACGGCTCAACGGATTTGGATGAAATTTGGAATGGAGATAAATCAAAGAGTTCCAGCAGGATTTTGAAAAATGTAAATCCACACTAGGTGGACGGACGACATCAGACGATTCGCAGGGAGCCGCTGGATCCAGGCGGCGCAAGACCGTGGCGTGTGGAAGTCCCTACAAGAGACCTATGTCCAGCAGTGGACGTCTATTGGTTGATGATGATGATGATGATGATGAAATCCAAGCGGACGAAGTCGCGGGCATCAGCTAGTAAAACAATAAAGATGTATATTTTATTGACAAAACAAGATTTTATGTAAATAACACATATAATATTCGAAGCAAAAAAATAATTTACCTAACTAGCAACCCGCCCTAGTTTCGCACGGGTAGCTTATTACAATTTTCGTAGGGATCTCTAATTTTTAGAAAATAAAATATAGCCCTACTAGCTGATGCCTGCGACTTCACATTTACATATTTCAAAATTCCGCGGGAACTCTTTGATTTTCCGGGATAAAAAGTAGCCTATGTATTAATCCAGGGTATAATCTATCTCCATTCCAAATTTCATCCAAATCCGTTCAGCCGTGTTTGCGTAATTGAGTACCTAACAAACATCCAAACATCCAAACATCCAAACATCGACACTTTCACATTTATAATATTTTTAGGAATTAGGATTAGGATTAGGATGTCACTCACACAGACAGAAGAAGAAGACGAAGGATGTCACTCAAGAATGATGTACTGATGAATGAATTTTCAAAATCGGTTCAGTAGTTCCAGAGATTACTTCCTATAAACAAGCCTCTTTATAATATAGATTAGCATTTAAAAATCTACGCACATCGATTCTGTATAGAAAACCTCAATTTCACTTCTTGGTTCATCGATTTTCAGTGGCGAATTTTCCTTAGCAAACATTTTCCTCATAACCGAAAAGTACCTATCCAATAACGTCCGTCAAGTTCTTAAGTAGACGTGTTTTTGTGTTGGCTAAGTACTCGTGGATAAGAATTGACCCAAATATGTTTAGAAACATTCTTGTCTCAAGTGTTAAGTGACCAGCGGAATATATATGGAATTATTTTTTTCATCAAACCAAAGATATCTGTATATCCATACTCCATACTAATATTATAAATGCGAAAGTGTGTCTGTCTGTCTGTCTGTCTGCTAGCCTTTCACGGCCCAACCGTTCAACCGATCTTGACGAAATTTGGTACAGAGATAGCTTGCATCCCGGGAAAGAACATAGGCTACTTTCTATCCCGGAAAATGAAAGAGTTCCCACGGGACTTTTAAAAACCTAAATCCACGCGGACGAAGTCGCGGGCACCAGCTAGTATATAAAATTCAAAGCCCTGACTGACTTATATATTATTATCAACGCACAGCCCAAACCGCTGGTTCTAGAAACATGAAATTTGGAGAGTGTGATTTTTGTAAAGAGAATCCATTATGAAAGGATTTTTCAAAATTTCACCCCTAAATGGGTTAAATGGGGTTTGAAATTTATGTAGTCCACGCGGACGAAGTCGTGTACATAAGCTACATACCTATAAAGCTTCAGATAGGCAAAGATAATAAAAAATTGTATTTTTAAAAGTAAAGATATTTTCGAATGCTTGTGTGTGTTTACACATACGCGTAGCGACTTATGTCACCTACGAGCGTGCTTCAAAAATGCCCTTCATGCCCTCCCGCAGGAACTGTTTGTTTTCTTGAGATAAAAAATAGCCTATGTCACTCTCCAAGTCAAATCCGTGCAAAAAATCGCGTCGATCTGTTGCGCCGCCGCGTCACCCGGTCCGCGCGCCGCGCCGCGGCCGGTTGCAACGTGAACCAACAAACAAACATACTTTCGCGTTTATAATAATACTAGCGACCCGCCCCAGCTTCGCATGGGTGTAATGTAGATACTAATGTGGTGTCATTGAGGTGTCATTGTCTCGGAAACTCTCAAATGAGAGGATTTTTTTCCGACCTAATTTACATTATTTCAATTTCTCTAGGGATCTCTAACTTTTGAGAATTAATCTATAGCTATAAACCTTCCTCTTGAATCACTCTATCTATTGGTGAAAACCGCATTAAAATCCGTTGCGTAGTTTAAAAGATTCATTCATTCATTCATTCGTTCATACATACATACAGACGCGGGAAGCTACTTTATTTTATACTATGTAGAGAAGATTAGTAAGTGGTAAAGGAATAGTGATTAACGCTGTCCATAAACACTTGTAGCCCTAAAAGAGTTCCTAGTCAATTATTTACTGGCTGTATGTTGAGAAAAATAATGCTTTTTTAAAAATCTTATAACTTAAGCCAAGCGCATACAATACTCAGCGGAGTAGGATAATGTAATTTATGTATGGTTAAATGGGCAACGCGGGACATTGGGGTTATGACCCCATATAGATTAGGGTGTTTATACTAATCGTTATGTATGGGACGTGTATATCTTAATCTCTTGGATGTTTTTATGGTTCCGTATCTCAAAAGGAAAAAAGGAACCCTAAAGGTTCACTTTGTTGTCACTCTGTCTCTCCGACCGTCTGTCAAGAAAACCTTCCAACTTCCCGTTGACCTAGAATCATGAAATTTGGCAGAAAGGCACAAGTAAAGGAAAACATCCGAAAAAGAAGTGTGTTCAAGAAAAAATAAATTTTCTAAATCACATAATATAGATGGCGCAGTCGGTATTAACTTGCAGTGTTCGACATAAAAGTGTTAGGTATACCCATATACACCTTGTACGATGGTACGGAACCCCTCGTGTGCAAGTCCGACTCGCACGTGCCCGGTTTTTTTGGCTAATATTTTGACATTTTCTACAATTCGCAATTCACAGACGCAATTCTATGACTGAAGTTGTCTCTTATAGCCGACGTGTAGGTATGTATGTTATTTTTGCAAGAAAACTACACGAGATGCTTAAAATCAAACATAATACTATGGGGATATCAATCGTTGTTATCCATAGATTTACTTTACTGGAGACTTTTTAGACCCTCCAGAAGGTACAAGAGTACACCCAAAATGGACCGTCTCCTTGTGGTTACATCACAAAAAAAAAAATGAGTTTATGAGCAAATAAATAGAACGCGTCAGCCCTATTATACAAGTTCAGCCTACAGGCGTAGCGCGATTGTAGTTACTTATGTCTCGCAAGTACCAAGAGTGAGACAGGCCTGCCTCCATGCTATTCAGTATATATATAGTTATAGGTAGGTAGGTACATCAGTACCTGAATAGCCTGGAGGCTGGAGGGTACTTGATAACATACAAATTTTAGCAAGATTAATTCATTGCTTGATTAAGATGCAATATGGTGAACTCATGTGAGAGATGCCACATAGAGCTATTTAAGGGTGAGTCTAGGCTCAAATTGACCGTTTTTGACACTTAATTTCGTTGCCAAGATCGCCATGTTTTTGTTTTGACGGCTGAAAATCAAAATTATCAATAGTACTGCAAGCTTTTACATCCGTCGCAGAAAATGATAAGGATAGCTATTGACTCTCAATCAACTCTTATCGGAATCAAAAAGGCGCTGGAGTAAAACGATCTCTCAAGCCTTCAGCCTTCGAGGCATCCTTTATACTTAGCTTGCTGAGTAGTGATGAATCTTTAAAAGCTTTATAAGAGGGTTGAGTGTATTAATCTATGGTTGAGTGAGAAGGCATTATTTATAGAACGTCCTGTCTTTTATGAAGGTTAAAATGTCGAGCTAAGAAATTGTTCTATAGTCTAGTCATAATATTTTTTTCCTAGAAAAGTACAGACGGCTTAGAAATCAAGTGGTAAATTAATTAAATGAAGAATATAAAATGTTTAGGGCTTATTTCGAGTAGACCTAGTTACATGGTGGGTGGTAAATTAATTAAAAGAATAAAATAAAATTACCTAGTAGAATTACTTTATACAGGTATACCTATAGTACGCGACAGGTCGAGATGGCAATCGGGGAGGGAACACCCCGCACACCCGCACATCCACCCTGCTTAACCCGCTGCGGGTGACGTGCGGGCGTGCGGGGCGTCCCTCCACCTCATACCCCGATTGCCTTCTCAACCTGTTGCGAACTGTCTCTATAAATAAAATTCAAAGTCCTGACTAACTGACTCACAGCGCACAGCCTAAACCGCTGGTCCTGGAGACATCAAATTTGGAGGGAAGTGTTCTTTGGAAAGAGTAGGTATCCACTAAGAAAGGATTTTTCGAAATTCCACCCCTAAGTGGGTTAAATGGGGACTCGAAATTTATGGTAGTCCACGTGGAAAATCAAAATGAAGAAAAAAGAAAGTCTAGAAATAATATGATCAAATATCTAATGTTAAAACGTCAATTGTTTTCTTGTACTCTGTTATAAAATTTAAATAAGCTGAATATTTTTGATTTACAATTGAAAAACTTCTTTGAATTTCATGGGAAAGTTTATTGAAACATAAGGGATCGTACTCAAAACAGTATAGTAAGGGGATACCTACCTAGGTATTTTAAAAGTCAAAGTGTTACTTTTGCGTCAGCATTAAAGTCTGGCGTCATTTTTGCCGCATTTCTTACTAGTGGGTATAGTACGCGACAGGTCGAGATGGCAATTGGGGTGGGAACGCCCCGCACACTCACACAGCCCCAGCGCTACCGCAGCCCCAGTGCGGGCGAGCTCGGGCGCTGTGCGGGCGTCTCTCCGCCTCATACCCCGATTGCCATGTGGTGGTGGTGTGGTGTGTGGCTGGTGTGTTCCGTTCCCTCGCGTCACTGACGACGCTTAAAAATTCTATTGCGACGCGTCTTGCGGTTAACTTCGAGAACGACTATTTAATTGGCCCGGACTATAGTATTTATTACAATTTACAACACAACGCAATCTCAGAATATTTGCTTCTACAATTATAGGGTGCGCTTCACGTAAAAAGTTTTTGACTGACATATTTTATCTACGCTTCGGGCATTTTTGTCCACCACGGACCAGTCCTAGGCGCACGCCCTAGCAGGGTTACTATTGAATGTAAGTATTCCACATGTATTCACATGTATATTTAACAGAGACCTAAATTCAAATTCACGAGGCTAAAACAGTGAGTACGTATTTGAAACGGCATGAATAAATCGAATGGAAAATCACAAGGGATTTCAAAATCTGTTGTAGCAGCTCGTAGCGTATCATGTATATCTTGTGTATATCAAAGCCTCTTAGTACAAGAAATACAGGAATATTTTCAGGAAATCTTCCGTATCATAAATTATTTATTTACCATATGTAACTGCTGCATTTCGTTTGAGCGATTTATTTGGTAGCCTAGGGTTAAGACGTCGGCCTCCTACTTATTCAGATGGGTCCGGTGTTCAATCCCGTGCACGCACTTTTAACAAAGCTGTGTTTTAAGCAATTGAATTTCACCTGCTTTGAAGGAAAACATCGTAAAAAAACCTGCATGCTTGAAAGTTCTCCATAATATTGTCAAAGGGGTGTGAAGTCTATCAATCTGCACTTGGCCAGTATGGTAGACTTTTCCTGATGGTAAGAGATAATGCAATCCAAAATGGAAGCAGGCTGCTAATAGTAACTATTACCTAAATCCTTCTTATTCTGGGAGAAGACCCGTGTTCAGTAGCTGGTCGGTCGATGGGTCGAGATGATGATGACAATGATGAATTTATCATTCCATGTCCAGTTGTGGACATCTAGTGGCGATGAGAACGATTTATGTTAAGTGCAGAACCGGGCTCACTTGGTCATATGACCCGAGAAATTTACATACAGCTATGGTGCTGGTGCGTGCGCCCCTTCGACGGCTCCCGTGTAAATCTTATCTCCAAAAAGAGAGAGAAAGTGTACACGATAGAGAGGTGTTTGTTAAATTTTAGGCTGCAATGCTGTGCAAGTTGAATTACGCTTTATTGCGTCGTACCAAGAGTCGCTATTTATTTAAACGTGTTTGCCTTCTATACCTGAAAGGTACTATTTAGTTTTAAGGAATGGTACTTACCGGAGAACATTGTGATGTGCCAAAGCGCTCAAGGAGCGAGGTGGCGAGTTAGGAGGCAGCACCAACGGTAGGGTCGCCACCTTCCCTGGACCTTGAAGAACTCTGATGCCCATCCGTACTGTGTTGCGACGCGAAACCTTCTCGTCTGCTCGGTCCGCTATTTAAAGATGTGTGACTTATTAATCAGTGCCATAGAGATTATAGTCTGTTTTTTGCAGATTTTATAGTTTTTAGATCTCGCCCGCATCCACTTCTTTTCGCCTTCGACTACCCATGAAACTTGAGCTACGAGTTACGACGGCTGAAATTGCGGGATTTTGATCAGCCTATAGGTAAGTATATCATTGAATCACTCGTATTGAGGATTAATTTTTACACAACGCAACCTGCGTTGTGCTATGATAATACTTACGAGTGACGTACGAATAATAATTAATATGGCCACCCTATGACAATATTAATATTTTTTTGAAGGTACTCTTTCCGATCCGTACCATTGCAATTGGCGTAAATTCTTTAACCACGATGTTCTTCTTCGGCCAGGTGGTCTCCTGCCGGCTATTTTCTCCTGAATAATAACTGAGGTCGTGAAGAAAATATGAAACTCCCTTACCAATGTATGCCCGCACATCATACGAAGTGCCGATAGGTGCCCCGTGGTACTGCTTCGCTGGTACCAGTTGTACACTCGGCGGCGCTATTGGAGTCAGCTCCAAATGGAAGGGAAAGGCGTTCGCACCCAGCCTCTTGATTAGAGCATCCTGTGAAAGACGCTTTTTTAAATTTGATAATCATCATGATCAACCCATTTCTGGTACTATACTGAGCACGGATCTCCTCTCAGAATGGTCATGGGTTTGGGTCATAGTCTGATTATGGAGAACTCTCAGGCATGCAGGTTTCCTTCACCGTTAAAGCAAGTGATATTTAATGGCTTAAAATAGCCATAACTCCAAAAATTAAACCCCAAATCTCCTGAAAAGAAGGCCGACGTTTTAACCACTATTTTTTACTCTGATATAATGTAACTCAATAAGAGACCCCCTTGTGTCCTCGTGTAGTATCACTACCTAGTACCTACCCATTTTATAATGCGAAAGTGTGTTTGTTTGTTGGTTTGTCCTTTAATCACGCTGCAACGGAGCAACAGATCGATATGATTTTAACATGGATATAGCTTTAGTGAGTGGCTACTTTTTATGGCGGAAAATCAAATAGCCAAGTCAACGCGGATGGAGTCTGGTATAATATAATAATCTTTCTAGTTCTTAGTTGAACGCACTCACACAGAACGAAAATACCCTTTGATGGCTTTCAATCATTCAATAAATATTATGGCACATTACACTTCGGTATTAGAAACTTGGGATGAGGGTCATACATCATTTTTATCTTTCCTCTCGCTCGCGCTTACGGTCGATCTCGATAGGAACTGTTCAGATATGATGGATGATTTGCCGATACAAGAAAACGGAATTATGAAATAAATAAAATAGTGAAGGGAATTTATGGGGGATATTGAGAAATGCATTGTTAATAAGCCTGCCTTTATAAATCTGTAAAAAGAAAAGGAGAACATAATTATGATAAATGTATAGAGAACGCGAAATTAATGTTTTTGAATTTAAATTCAATTTGTGTCTATGTGAAACGATCTATTGGTAGTTTACAGATGGCACACCTTACTTTTTTCTTTCTTCTTCGGTGCCGAAGCCAACTTCTCCCAACTTCTCCCACCATGATCCAAACAAACGTTTCTCCCAGTGTTGAAGACTATAGGTACGCAGATAAACTTTCAGCTTTTATAAAATAACGAAGGTCAAGCACGCGCTGGATCTTTCTCTATACACACTCGCGTCAAATAACAACTTTGCAGCTTTGTATCAGTACCCTTATTATAAATGCGAAAGTGTGTTTGTTTGTTGGTTTATTGGTTTGTTGGTTTGTTGGTTTGTCCTTCAATCACGTCGCAACGGTGCAACGGATTGACGTGATTTTTGCGTGGGTTATAAAGACCTGGAGAGTGACATAGGCTACTTTTTATCCCGGAAAATCAAAGAGTTCCCACGGGATTTTTAAAAACCTAATTCCACGCGGACGAAGTCGTGGACTTCAGCTAGTAGCAAATAATTATTACCTGCAGCGGAGTGTTGGGCTCCTTCTCAAGGTTGCAGTGTTCTGGCCATATTTGTGCCAGACTCATGATGGCTTCGTTGCAGAATTTGAGACCCATCACTTCTTCATCTTCTCGACCGTATCTGGACAAAACACAAAATGTGAAAACAATATTCTTTAAAAAAAAAAAACTAAAGTTTGATATGTTGCCTAATCTATGTAAGAATCATTCATCTACTTTATCGCAGGCTGCAATCATATCATCATTTTTCACGGATATTGCACGGATATGCACGAAGCGATTTGTTTACTCATTTTTCGAACTGCTAAGATTTGGAACACCCTTCGAGCATCAGTTTTCCCCTCCGAATTAAAATTTCCTCCCTCCGCATTTCCCCCATGAAAATCCACGGGTACGTACGAAGCGATTTGCCTCCTCATTTCTAATTGGAACTGCAAAGATTTGGAACACCCTTTCAGCTTCAGTTTTCCCTTCCAATTATAATATGGGTACCTTCAAGACAAGAGTGAATAGGCATCTTCTAGGCAAGCGCGCTCTATCTTAGGCTGCATCGTCACTTGCCACCAAGTCTGATTGCAGCCAAGCGCTGGTCTATAATATTAAAAAAATATATGACATCCATTGCTGGGACATAAGTCTCTTGTAGGACTTCCATGCCACGGTCTTGCGCTGCCTTAATCCAGCGGCTCCCTGCGACTCGTTTGATGTCGTCTGTCTACCTAATGGGTGGTTTTCCAATTATTATTTTTTTATTCAGATACAAGTTAGCCTTTGACTGCAATCTCACCTGGTGGTAAGTGATGATGCAGTCTAAGATGATAGCGGGCTAACCTGGAAGGGGTATGGCAGTTTTTATTAAACCCATACACCTTTGGTTTCTACACGGCATCGTACCGGAACGCTAAATCGCTTGGCGGCACGGCTTTGCCGGTATGGTGGTAACTAGCCACGGCCGAAGCCTCCCACCAGACCAGACCAGAAATTTAGAAATTAAATTAAAATAAAATTCCAAACCCCTGCCAGGAATCGAACCTGGGACCTCCCACTATTAAGACCACAGCGCTCGCACCACTGCGCCAGGGAGGTCGTCAAAATCTGCGCTTTTCGGTGCAAGGTTACCATTCTAGCCACATTAGGACCCCAACGTCTATCGGTTATAACGACTAACAAAATAATATAGGTACTCAACTATAGGTCATATTTTTGCGAAAACCGCAAAGTTAATGGTTGATTTATCAATACGTTGTTGTTATATAAAATTTGGTTTTGGCCGAGCTAATTGAAATTCATTAGCAGCAATTATTACACTCATTACACGCCTCGGTAGGCTAGATTCATTGTTATTATTTGGTAAAATTGGAATATATTATTTTAGAATCATTCGCAATTATTTCTCATTAGATGTTGTAGAGCAGTTAAGCATATTACAATAACTTATTTAAGTACATTTAATTAACAACAAACATTTCAGTGTATTATTAAATTTGAAATTGTATGGTGTTGCAACGCCAATTTTTTGATACTTTCATATACTCGTTTTTGACTGCAATTATACTTGATGTACAAAGCATGATGTAGGTACCTACTGCAGCCAAAAATTTTTAGGCACACTCTCCGAAATATATTCTGAAGAGTACCGATATATGGAGAACCACACGTACCATAACCACGCGGAACTACATATTACCAGATCTACGCGGAAAAAATCTGAAATCCGCAGAAAATCGCGTGTTTAATTCCGCGCGATTTTCTACTAGACATATTCTTACGCTAGCCTTGGAGCGCGCTTGCCTATATATACTCTTGCTTTGAAAATAGGGTTGGAAAAAAACAGAGCCGGGAGGGTATGGCAGATGAGCTTACCGGTGCGAATAAAAAACTAATGAAGCCAACCCTTCCGTAGGTACGTGTTTATGAAATGTTGACTTCGAATTTCATTATTATTTTTATACTCTTTGTGGACTACGTATAGCCTATAGGCCTGGGGGTGCAGAACCTTCGAAACTTTGTGGTTTAAATTATGATATTTAGGGAAAATTTTCCGTTATTAAAAGAGACTATTATTATGTTGTTTACAAAATAAAGTTTAAAGTATTGGTTTGATGTTGGTAAACACATTGCCGATATAAATTCTATATTAAAATAGCTGATGCGTGAATTCGTCTGAATGGATTTAGATTTTTTAAAATCCCTTGGAACTCTTTAAGTTTCCGGAATAAAAATCCCGGAAAATCAAGGAGTTCCAATTCTATCTCTGTCAAGATCGGTTCCAGCCATAGATAAAATCCTTTATCTATGGTCCCAGTAGTCAACGCGGACGAATACACTTTTGCATTTATTATATTAGTAGCCATGAAAGTATAGATAAAATATAGTACGCGAATATGAAAGAGTTTTTTTGGAAAATCCATGGGAAGACAGTTCCCGCGCGACACGGACGAAATTGCGGGCAACAGCTAGTAACAAATAAGACGTATTAGAAGCAATTTGTTCAGCTCAAAGTTGAATGCCCTCCTTTGTGCCAAGTTCGTACTAAATCATTTCAATCTGGCAAGGGTTCAGCATATTTTTACGACCCTTAAAATGAATTATAGCTAAAATGCTCCACACAAGTATTTATTTCAAATAATTCATTAGTTTTGTTGATGTTTTGCAGAGTGCAATTTTGGCATCCCAGAGCTTCTACAAAGAATTTATTTCTCTTCACAAATCTTGTTTTCTGGATACAGATACGGTCTATTTATCTCCCAAACACAATAACTATTCATTAACTTCAGAAAACAAACTAAGTATGCAGCATCTCTAGGTTGTATTTTTAAAATATTTTGTCATATCTCTACTCTAGGTACTATTTACTCTAGGTAAATTTCTTCAAAAACTTTAGTCTGTAAGTAGTTTTTGTGGGTGCATTTGTCTAGTCAATCAAAATTTTTTTAATTCGATGAAGTTATTTGAACCATTGATTGGAATCTCACCTGGTAAGTGACAATGCAGTCAGATAGAAGCAGGCTAACTAGGAATGAATGACAGATTAAACCCCCTACGTAAGACCCGCAATCTTTGAATGTCCTGGTTGTGCCGACCTAAGGTCAGAAGCGTTAGGATCGACTGACGCGGAGTTTGTTGGTTTGTCCTTCAATCACGTCGCAACGGTGCAACGGATTGACGTGATTTTTTGCATGGGTATAGATAAAGACCTGGAGAGTGGCATAGGCTACTTTTTTTCCCGGAAAATCAAAGAGTTCCCACGGGATTATAAAAAACCTTATTACACGCGGACGAAGTCACGGGCATCAGATTCAGCTAGCTAGTGCCTAATAAATACGGTTTATAAGCATTTATTTATTTTCCATGTGTATTGTAACGTATAGATTGTTTATAGTGACCAAAAACTTAACTGACCGTTTAATTCTATTTATGAGGGCAGAGAATTGAGTCGGCAACAATAAAAGGGATTGTTGTAAAGTAGGTTTATTAAATACGATTTACGGGTCAGGAAATGGACTGTAAGGGATAAAGGGATACTCGTGAGCATTTTGTTTTTAGAATTCCATACCCGAAGGCCTGAACCCTTCTCATTCTGAGAGGAGACCCGTGCTCGGTAGTGGGCCCGCGGTGGGTTGATCATGATGATGATGTAAAGGCCTCTGTAGGGTTTCGTACATAAACAGTGCCAACCCTACCTGGACCCTATTACTAAGCCTTCACTGTCTGTCCGTCCATCTGTCGGTCAGCGTGCTGATCTCATGAACCGTAATAGACACTTACTTATAGAGAGTTGAAATATTCACACATACATATAACAAACTAGAGGATGCCCGCGACTCCGTCCGCGTGGTTTTAGGCTTTGAAAAATCCCGTGGGAACTCTTTAATTTTCCGGGATAAAAAGTTGCCTATGTCAATTTCCCGGATGCAAGCTAACTCTGTACAAAATTTCATTAAAATCGGCTAAACTGTTGGTCTGTGAAAAGCTAGCAGATAGACAGACACACTTTCGCATTTATAATATTAGTGATATTAGTATGGTTGTATGGATAATAAAAACCAAGATAGTGAATTTCCAAATGGCCGCCATTAAAATTTAAAAAGCCTACGTGATGTAGATGCATGCTACTCTACTACCATATTCGCTGTTATTCTTTCTAGAGGTTTTCTTATTATGTCATCATCATCATCATCACATCAGCCTGTGGACGTCCACTGTTGGACATAGGCCTTCCTTAAAGAGCGCCACCACACCCGGTCCTCAGCCTTCCTCATTCAGCCACTACCCGCCAGCCTCTTTATATCGTCGGTCCATCGTGCTGGAGGACGTCCCACACTACGCTTGCAAACGCGGTCTCTTATTATGTAGTAAGCTTTATTTCTACACCACGCTGCCACAATAATCTTATATTTTGTTTGAAGTGCGGAAATCTTCGCGTGCGAGTCTGACTCGCACTTGACTGGTTTTTTACACGGTAGGCGAACGTTGAAACAATCTAATCCTCTCACAAAATATTATAAAAGCGTAAAAAGTGTATCCGTAAATACGAGTAGGATAAATGCGTAAAAAGCGTAGCCGAATTAGCGTAAAATATTGTAACGGGAGAACAGAGTAGGATGAAAAAACCGGCCAAGTGCGAGTCAGACCCACGCACCGAAAGTTCAGTATTACAGTCGTATTTTTATCGACAGTGTACGTTAAATCAAAATCAATCATGCATAAAAATAAATAATAATCTGTTTTAGAACGTACGGGTAAAGCCCTTTCATAATTATGATACCCCACTTAGTATAGTAATCTTGCTTTGAAAGTTGAAAATACTAATTATTTGTTTATGAACATATTTTAATTTTTTTTCGTGATGTAACTACAAATTCACGGTTTTTGAATTTTTCCCTTTACGTGTGCTGGTCTTATAGGCTACCTGCTAAATTTCATGATTCTAGGTCAACGGAAAGTACCCGATAGGTTTCTTGACAGATAGGCAACAAAGTGATCCTATAATCAACGGGAAGTACCCTATATAGGTTCTGAATCCCTTGATGGGCTTGACAGGCACAACCAACAGACAGACAGACAACGAAGTGATCCTATAAGCGTTCCTTTTCACTCTGGAGGAACCCTAAAAACAACATTGTGTTGTACAATTTCTATAGTAGAGAAAAATATGCTTTAATCTAATAGAGTGTAGTGGTATAATTGTATTAAGCAATTATTAGGTACTTAATTATTCAGTAAAGTCCTTTTAGTCACGTTTCGCTAGGATTTTCTGAGATTTGTATTTCCTCTATTGATCCCGTGCCGTGCCGTTTATACTTTCTACCTAATGCAAACAGGGAAGTGTTTGTGTTGTTCTTATAAGTATAGTACGCGACAGGTTGAAATGGCAATCGGGTAGGGAACGCCCCGCACACACGCACTGCCCCAGAGCTAACCCGGTGCGGGCGAGCGCGGGTGACGTGCGGGTCTGCGGGGCCCGCCCCCCGCCTCATACCGATGTGGCGGTTGCCAGTTGCCACAATGACAACTAGATGGCGCTCTTCCATCGATAACATTTCATGACGTAGTCCCAAATAAATGTACCGCCGACAGTACTCGCACTAACGGAGTTTTCTGCAATCTGGACTATATATAGAAGTTTCAAGCTCAGTGGGAGATCTCCCTTTGGTATGGTCGAGCCTGCACATCGCTCACGTACACCCCGATTGCCATCTCAACATGTCGCGGATTTACGTTCAGAGCGTTGATTGGGGGACGATGGGGTCCCGACTCCCAAGGTGCTAGAATAGCGTATTGAAGGTTGCGCGAGCCTGACTCGCAGTTGGCCGGTTTTTCACCTTGTTTCACAACCACAGCTTATTACAAAATATAATAAATATATATTTAATATTTAGTACAAAAGATGGACTTAAGGGTTGACAACCTTATCTCCCAGTCAACCTTAGGAAAGTGTGAAAGGCTTTTGTATTCAAATTTTATTGTGAATAAGAGAGTTCTTCGGTAGATCTTTATTACAAATCTCAAAGGCCGTAAAATCCAGTAGAATTACGGTATTATCGAAGTATTTTATTTAGTAACTTGCCACGCAAAGCGAAACATCCATTTTTGAATATCTATTCTGTACACTCTAAGTCTACATTTTGATTTGTATACAAGCTTTTGCTTTATCTGATCACAATCGTATCACAATTTTAACTGATCGCCGGCTTGTTTTAATTAATAAAAGTTGCCTAAGTATATTATTTCTAGATAAAGTAAATAGCTTCCTAATTGTGAAAGAATTATTAAGATAGGTCCGATGGTACGATCGTTTCAGAGTTTATCGATTACAAACAAACAGACAAATCCTTCCTCTTTATAACATTAGTATAGATGTTTTGTACTGAGCGCCATACCACGAGTGACGAGACGATCCACAAGAAGCCCAAAAGCCGCAAGACTCAGTTGCATCAGTTACATCGAAGAAAAGCTTATAACAGCAGAGATCGGTTCGTTCAATGTTGCTGACCTCATTCGAACTTAAATTGCTTAAAATACGCCTCTTATTACGGCCCTTCAGGCACTGTGCGATGTCCTTTACGCAGTTGCAACAACATGCTGCTAATGCAAAAAAATTAGCGTGCGGCAGTCTATTTTATGCCGATACAACATAGTGCTGTAGTAATTTGATAACTCGCACGGACTACAATTCGCAACGACGACGACGCGACGATGGCCCTTTGGCATGCTGTAATCTCGCAACTCGCACTAAGTATGTTGTTCTTGCCTAAGCATAGATTGAGTATAGTTTTAAAGTCCATACGTGTACAAAATTGCATTGAATTTGATCTACTTATTTATATTCAAATAGGAATCAAACTCCGTTTTCATGAAAAGCGGCTAAAAAAACTTTCTCCTCTTTAAGAAATATAATTTTTTCATTAAAATATTACTCGTCTCGTCCTATCCAAAGGAAAGAGATTTGAATCTTTGTTTTTTTTCAAAGCTTTTATTTTTATAAGCTTCGTTTTATTTTTATAAAGTTGCGACAGTTTTTCTGTATCTCAAAGATCTCAAATAACAAATAGGTTTGCCTCGTTTGAAAGCTTATTCAAAGGTTTATATTATATTTGTTTTGTGTCGAATTTATTTACTTTATGTCATACTATTATTTTATTTTAGGATACTTGTGAAAGAAACGGAACCTATGTCTGTATGTCTAAGTCTATTTGTGTCCAAGAATCAAGATAAATAATTATTTTGTACATTGATATAAGTACCTACTTAATATTACATACTGTAACAAACTATTATGACTTCTCTCTCTCTCTCTCTCTGCATCGTATTCCTCATTGCTGGGGGGGTTTCCCCCTTCCGTTAATCAAACTGGTAAGAGTGTTCTTGGGATAAGAAGGAAGAATAGTTATAGTCCACGCATTTTAAACTGAGTTGTTAAGTTATCTGTCTGTTTTACTCGCACTTACAGGTCGTAGGTGCCCAGCGATCTGTAAGTGCGAGCGAAAGAGACAGATAACTCGACGACTCAGTTTAAAATGCGTCGACTATAGTTACCTAAAAGTCAAGGTAACTTGTCCAAACAGCTTCTTATTCTCCAAGCTCTCGGCGTCCACGTGCAGAACGCCCTGGATCTTGTCAATGCAGCCATCTTCCACCACGAGGTCGCGAGATGCAAGGTATAGTGTCAACTTGTTGTTCGGTGATGACTTCTTGAATACCCTGAGAACAATTATAATACTTTATGCATTCTGTAAGAGTGTTGAGTTGCTTAACAGCTTTGTGTTAGTTTTAATAAGTTTAAGTGATTTTCAAGCCCACTGAGTTTTTGTCTTTGTCATTTGTATAGAATTACGTAAAAGAGAGACTCCTATACTAACTTTCCTCAGTGGCTCGAGTATAGTGAGAACTACTTACCGTTGAGAATTGAGTGCACTGTCTGTAGTCATTTCGGGGTCCGAAGACGATTTTCTGAAACAAACAAAATGAACATTAAATAAGAATCTATATAAAAGGAAAAGGTGACTGGAGTCTTGACTGACTGACTGACGTATACCTAAAATGCTTTTAAACTAATACCTACAGTGATGACTTTCCGCCATGTGTGACATCGTCTGTAGGTAGCTGGTAAATCAATTCACCATAATTTATTTTATTTGATTCAATAGGTAAGTATATTTTTTTAAATGGGTTTGGTAGTAGTGACTTAGCGGTGATATCGGCCTTCTATTCGGTAGGTCCAGGGTTCGATCCCAGGCATGCATCTTTAACTTTTAGAAGTTATGTAGGTACTGGCTTTACCTTAAAAAAAATCGCAAGGCAATCTGCATTCCTGAGAGTTCTACAAATTGTTTTCCAGAAACCTTCACGCAAGTGCTGATAACAACTGTACATAGTTTCAGCTCGATTGGATAAACGATGCGCAAACGGATACGGACATACAAATAGTAGTTTTTATATATTAGAGCTTTTTTATCAAGTTTACTGTAAAAAATCGCCAGGTCCGTCCCAGTCTAATAAGATTTAAAAAAATACATTTTATTCGATAACATCATACAACTTTTTATATATTGTATTTTCACATAATTGATGTTTTTAGGGTTCCGTATCTTCAGAGAAAAAAGGAACCCTTAATAGAATCCTTTCGTTGTCTGTCTGTCTATCTTGCGAGTGTGTTAAAGACCCGTTAAGGGGATAAAACCTATAGGGTACTTTCCGTTGATCTAGAATCATGTTTGATAGGTAGCAATGTCTAGCACAAATACCGTGAATTAGTGGTTACATCACAAAAAAATTAAAAAGTGATATTTCTTCTACGATAGTACGAAACCCATCATGTGCGAATCCGAGTCGCGACTGACCGGTTTCTTGTAATGCAAAAGAATATCATTTTCACGGCAACATCAGCTGTAAGCTTGAAACTCCGAACACCGAAAAAAAGTTCCTAAAAGCTTTCCATTACAAAGGACACAAAATGCTTTTATTTACCGTCATCCATCAATATGTCTTTCTACAAATGTCTTGGCTATTTAAAAACACATTTTCTATTGTTGTGTAGTCTAGAAAACTAATAGTAGCTTTCAATCATTCTTTCGTAGACTTTTGAAAGAGTTTTTTTTGTTTGTTCGGGCTTACACATTTTCAGGGTGCCGTAACTCAAAAGGAAAAAAGAACCCTTATAGGATTACTTTGTTGTCTGTCTGTCTATCTGTCTGTCTGTCCGTCGTGGCTGTCAAGAAAACCTATAGGGTACTTCCCGTTGACTTAGAATAATTAAATTTGGTAGGTAGGTAGGTCTTATAGCACAAGTAAAGGGAAAAATCCGGAAACAGTGAATTTGTGGTTACATCACAAAAAAAATTAAAATGTGTTCATGTACAAATAATTAGTATTTTCAATTTTCGAAGTAAGATATCAAGTGGGATATCTTATGAAAGGGCTTTACCTGTGGATTCTAAAACAGATTTTTATTTATTTTTATGCACCATAGTTTTTGAATTATTGTGCAAAATGTCGAAAAAATACGATTGTAGCACGGAACCCTTGGTGCTCGCTGGAAATACTGAACCGATTTTGAAAATTCTTTCACCAGTTGAAAGCTACCTACATTATTCCTGAGTAACATAGGCTATAATATATTTTCAAAAAATTAGAGATCCTTACGAAGCTTGTAGTAAGCTACCCGTGCGAAGCCGGGGCGGGTCGCTAGTACCTAATATTTGACAGATGTCGATTCAGGATCAAACTGAGGGCTCCCCTACTCTAGTTTACTCTGGTTTTACCTTTTGGGTACGGAACCCTGAAAACTATTCGTTTTATTAAAGCGTGTCTTAAAGTCACATAAAGTAATTTGAATAAATGTTTTGGCAAACTTTTAGAGTTACGAAGTAAATTAATCCTATTTCTCATTTGAAATTAAATATGGTAGTAAACCTCTCTGTTCCCATCAGCATCCACAGAAAATATACTCCACGAAAAGTCCTCGTGCATGCAATTCAACAATAACAACTAAGTAGAACGAAACCCGATGCTTGTACCGAAATACTATGCTTATGTCGTAGACGCTCCATAAACAACTCTAATTAACAGAACCGTCATCAATTTCCAACAAAGTATAATTTGACTGTATGCGTGGCCGTCCTATTTCGATTCCGGGCACGTACCTAAATTTTTTGAGTTTATTGCACATAATTCGAAAAGTTAGATTATATGCGCTACTACGTGATCAAATGGCGAACCACGGAATCCAATAGGGTATTTTCCCTCTTTTGAAAAGTATCTTAATTTGATCCTAAAGTGATAATAAACTACCAAAAAAATTACAAAAATTTTATTCGATCGATAGGTAAGTGCAATAAAAATGCATTTCACATTTTTGCATTTCAAATTTCGCCGCGAAAATGCTACCCGCCATCTTTGTTGAGCTGTCATGACGTCACACGGATTGGTAAGCAACGTTGTTTTCTTAGTGAAATACATTAAAATTTCAATCCATGACGTCACAGTCGGAATTAACATGGCGGCTGAAAGTATCATGCGTTTTGTATATTTGTAGAACAGATAAAAAGTGAAATATTTAAAATAAATTATAAAATTCATTATATAATTTTATAAACCGAAATTAACTTTTTCGATTGCTTTTTGCTTATATTATCTTGTTTATACATTTTTATATTTTCTCGGTTGGTGTAAAATACCGTACTATGGGGCCTATAAGGACCGACCACTAGGCCGATATCGATCTAAGTACATAATATTATAAGTCTTGGCTGTTTTCAATGCGAGAAATCGCTAAATTATATCGGTCTATAACATTTTTAAGAAAGCTTATCACGCGATCCAAATAAATCCAAAAAGCTGCTGATCAAGGGCGTGACAGAAGTCAGAACACGTATAATTATGATAGAGTTCTATAGGCATGCTATACCTATAGTTACTAAAAACTGTGGTACTTAGTCATTATTCACTAAACGGTAGTTTTTAAACTGTCTAAGAAACCTGATAATGATTTTAAATTCCCTTTCAACGAAGTATGATTCGAAGGGGGGAACCGAAAACATTAATTAATTTTGTGACTCGAGTTTTTCATATTTCGGAGGAATCACGAAAAATCTGATTTCTTTTTCAAAATTTCAATATGCCCCACGTCAAGCTATTACATGTTTCTGTATCTGCTAAATTTCTTCTTTAAGTATCCTACAGTTCTTATAGCTTAATTTTAAAATGGCTGTGACACAGACAGACGGACAAACGGACTAGACAAAACTAAAAACGTGACTCCGGAGTTACCTAAGTTAACTCGGTTTCTACGCGGCAACCAAAATGTTAAATCGCTTGGAGGCACAGCTTTGCCAGAAGTGTCGTAAGTAACTAGCCACGGCCGAAGCTTTCCACCAGACCAGACCAGAAATTATAAAGCCCCAAATTAAAAACTTACGACTCTGACCTGCAATTCACAATAGATAGGTACTACAAAATATCAGCACCAATAAGTCGAAACTTTCCCAACTAATATACAAGGTTGTAAGGGATGAAATCCCAGGGATTACAAGCCATAGTTTTATTACCGTCATACTATTTTATCGTGGTCTAGCATTGGTCTAACTGTAACCTAGATTTTCTGCACTGACCTCGCGTCCGGGGCCAAACCGTTTTATGACCGTTTGTCTTTTATCGCCCAATTTACGTTAAATCTATCTTATTTAGTTTACTTTATAAAATTCCTTTGTAAATATCCACAGATCATAAGAATCGAGAGTCGTAAATCGCTTCGCTTGGATTTTAGTTCTTCCTTTGGATTTCTCGAATCTGGGACGTTTGAAATTGCGTTTTGATCTTTGCTATAACTCGGTTAATAACGCTTTTATTAGTTTCTCTTCAAATTTCTTTAACTTAACTTGGATTTTATTTTAATAAAACCCACGTAACCTTTGTAATGGACACTATTGTCTATGATTTTTGAATGCGATTTAACTTTATTACAAAATTGGCGGACTGAGTTCATTGAATATACAGGGTGTAACCAGAACGCTGGCAAAAACGAAGACAGGTGAAAGTACTGATGATGACTGATATGATACTACCACAAAAAAACGCGAAAAAAAAATAAAAAAATCCTATAATTTTGTAAAAGTTAACGATACATTGCAAACAAAACATCTGACTGACGCTAGAGGTCAACGAACGTTGCGTAAGTAGGCCACTCCGAAATAATAAATCACTAAAACTACAAAATGAGGCAAATGGTTATTGGTACCTATTGGATTGTGTTTAGGTAGTATAGAAATAACGCTAAGTTTTTGCTAGCGTTCTGGTTACACCCTGTACAGAGGTCACTAGAGTCTAGACTATTGTCTGACTAGACTGTATTCAAGAGCTTGGAAAATGGAAACATATAAATTATCAGCACCTATTCACAGAACTAAATTACCAATTTCTAAAGCTTCCAAAGCTGTAAGACGAGCTTCTAAAGCTGCTAGACGTAGTAAAACAAATTGCGACTAAACTTTATAGTTATACCCCGAAGCCCGGAACACTTACCTACGCACTAAGTTAGTAAATAGTTTTAAGACATATATTTAAGAAATATCTCCGAATAAGAGCTTTGGTGGACACAAAATAGCATATAAAATCTATAAAGACTACTTCGTACTAATAAAATATAAATACTACCGAGATCCCATTACTATCTACCTACTGAATTTTAGACAAGTTCCCCCAACCGAATGAGCTGTAATGAGGAGATTTCCAGGCAACGTTCGAGAAAATTTTCATAGATGGCGCTGAATATATTACCACCACTAAAGACGAAAAATAATACCTATACCTATATCAAATATGCTTTAAATTTTTAAATTTAAATCGGATGCGAAATTAATTAATTACTTCTATTATAGTTCACAGATTTTGTGGGGAAGAAACGCAAGGAAAATTGCAGTGCACACTAGCTCTTACTCTTCATCTATATCATTGATTGCCACGACCTAAACATTAAAGCATAGATCATATAGATATAGGTATTATTTTTCTCTTTCGTGGCGACCTATGCGAAATATTCAATAGACATCTATGAAAATTTTATTGAAGCTGTCCCTGAAACTTCCTCGCGATGTTTTGTGTAGCGGCAGTTTCATCATCATCGTGATCTACGCCGGCTCACTACAGAGCACAGGTCTCCTCTGAAGATGGGTTCCCAACGTGTCACACTGAATCGTGTCACACTGTGACGCAGGATGGGATGAGTGATCATAGGAATTCCTCAAGTACCTACCTGCCCATCATAAATCCGTCGTGACTCGTGTTTGCTTTGTATGTCTTGACATAGGTCTCGTTTTAGTATATTGGCTTAAATAAATGCTTGTTTTTAGAAAGGTAGGTATTTTTAAACTGAACATATTGTATGTATTTATACAAAATGTAACAGCAACAGCTATATTGTTTCGTGGTACCTTTGAATAATTTTAAACAGGTCCATGATACGATGAAATAATTTCAGAGTATGTATGCAAAGCGCATAATGATTGATTACCAAAAACGAGCGCATATCATACGAATCGTCTATCTATTCAATGGAATTCAAGAGATTATTTTATTTATTGATGGCTTGGCAATCTGGGTGGGCTCTTGCCTCCTCTTGCTCGAATGAATTTAATCCAGCGAAGACGTTAAATTATTATTGTATCTACAGGATAGCAAATAAATCGGATGACAAAAATCTTTAGCCTAAATATCCTTTTTTTTGTGCTAATTTCGAGCAAATTAAATTATCTTTTTCATGGTGACCACGATCATTATCATAGAGGTCTTGCGCTGCCTTAATCTAGCGGCTCCCTGCAACCCGTTTGGCTATTTTGGTCACTTGGGTTCTTCTATGGATCTCTTCACTGAGTTGATCACCGATTGGCGGAATGTATTTTGGTAAAACCATCGTTGGTCTAGAACCGGATCCCCCACTTGATGGACAGAAGAACCCAAGTGACCAAAACAGCCAAACGGGTCGCAGGGAGCCGCTAGCGGCTAGATTAAGGCAGCGCAAGACCGTGACGAGTGGAAAGACCCTACAAAGACCCAGCAGGGGACATTTATCGGTTGATGATAATGATGGCTTGCGACGCTGAAGTGGCAACAGAATACACCTTAGGGTCCAAAAATGCTGGAATGGCGACCTTGCAACGGAAACGCGTGATATTGGCAGACTCCTCACGGGTGGACGTCATCAAACGAGTGGTATAGTAAAGAGCCGAGCCGCGGCGGCGTGGACTGTGGCAGTAACTACTTATAAGACCGAGTGAGTGGGACGTAAGACAGCAGTGGACGTCCATCGGTTGACGATGACGTTGATTGAACATTACGATAAAGCAGAAACTTTTTGACTAATAAACTACACAGTCCGAAATACAAATTCTAGAGGAAAGTTAATGTTTTGTACATCACCATTCCCATTTCCCAAGTATTGCCTATTGACGATAAAGTTTGTTTCGAAGAACAAAACCACACCTACATTGAAAACATTAAACTAAGTTTCTGTGGTGTCGCCGCTATAATTAACTGAACAACAAAATAATTTCCCTGACACTAGAGTTGTAGGTAAGTATGTCCTGAAGGTCCTGAACAAATTTCCCTCGACCAAATAGTATAGTTGTTGATTAATTTTGAACTTTATTACCCAAGCTTAAAGTACATAGTACTTTAATACCAAACACAGTTGTTTGTAACGTTGAAATAAATGATGGACAGAAATAATTCTCGTCCTTGCTATGGAACACATAAGGATGATAATAATTTCTGTATGAATGTGTATGTGGGCGTTCAAAAGGTCTGTATGCTCTAGGGGACTAATGTATTAATTTAAAAAAAAAGTTATTCTGATAATAACTTTTGAAATAATATGAGTAGGAATGCCTAACATAATTATATTACTTTACTAGCTAACCCGTCCCTGTTTCACTAGGCTGGAATATTCTAAAAATATTATGTTCTTAGCCGAAAATAATATTAGGTAGGTATGTTGAGGGGGTGAGGTCGATCTTTGAATGACTTTTTACAAGTTTTTAATTTATTATGATGATGAGAATAAAACAACATTTTTATTATTACCTACTGCTTAGTACATAATATGTTTAAAAAAAATATCATTATAGGCTCTCGCTTGACCACAATCACACCTGATGGAAAGTGATGATGTGGCCTAAGAAGGGACGCATTTACCTAGAAGATGCCTATATGCTTGCAGTTCCTTGCATACAATAGTAGGTATATAATAGTGTTAATCAATTAACCCGTCTTTAATTAGTGCACTCGCTTCATTCACAAATCAAATAACGAGCTCGCGCATTAAACCTTGTTAACAACATGACTGCAGCTTAATCAACACCCGTCAGTCCGTGTGAACTGTAAAATACTCTCTTAAATTACAAAAAATTAACATTAGCGGCAGCAAATTTATATAGAAATTAAGTTTATGTAGTGAAATCAGATCTGCGGGGTGATCAACTCAGTGTTCAACACCGAGCCATCGAGCTCATTTGACATTGGTTGACAGAACTGGTAGAGTTTGTTTTGTCTCACAACGGGCTGTGCGGGCAGCTGCACGCGCGGCGCGCTTGCACCACGCTTGTCTCTAACTTCAAAAACGTAGGACCTTCATACAACCTTCGACCCCCCCCCCCTTACACACCCTGTGTAAGGGGGGTGTAGCTGACACCTGCGTCTTAGAAAGAACCTACCTTCCAAATTTTAAGTTTGTAGGCTTTATAGTTCCTGAGATTTCGTGATTAGTCAGTCAATCAGTGAGTGAGTGGTATTTCGCTTTTATATATTTAGATTTACTGTGAAAGCAATTTCATTTTATATTGTGTGCACTATTTTTACGGCCTCAGGCAACTTGTACCTACCGTCAGCAAACGATCAGTTTTTATAACGTCTTCACTTGAATTCATTCGCAAATAGGCAATCGACGGGGCACGAAGTTCGAAGGACCGATAGACCTTGGTGTCCCAAGGTCCGGGAGGACAGACTATCTCAAGGATAAGCGCTGAACACAAGCGGTATTAGACTGATTTCTGTGAAAATCTTTGCATGAGATCTATCCTTGTTCACCGAGTTGAGCTAACAGCTTTCTCTTGCACAAGAAGACTCATTGAAGAAGCCTAGATAGAAAATGCCTCTAAAATCCAAAGTAAGTAGTAAGTACCTAACTAACGCAAATTTAAATAATCCGAATTGCGTTGTTGTAGGATTGTTATACTAACAATAGATATAATCATGCTTATTGTAGGTATCGTGAATACGGAAAATGGAGTATATTAGTAGATTAGAAGAAACAGACAACAGCAAACAATGGTTTTTAATTTTTATTTTGTATGTCAACAGAACTTTTATTTTCTACCAGCGTAAACGATATTCGAAAAGTCTGGAAAACAACAAGACTTGCGGAAATAGGGAGATAAATATCACCTGTAAAATGAAATATTTCACTTTCACGAGCTACCCTTATACCTAACTTGTTTACAAAACATCGTGGGGTAAAATAAAAGCAGTTTCCTCCGGAATCAGTCAAGAGAGTACTGAAGAAATAATCAGGTTTGTTAGGCGCAACGCTCACCTGCAGAGTGGAGTGGATCTGATGTGCAGCGGGTTTTTCTTTTGATCTTTGACATACAGTAGCCTAACTTAAAATTAGCAATTAGAGCTTACCTAATATTTCGCAACCGGATCCCTGAATAGAAAAGGGGTTTTCGTACATCCGCAATATTTTTAAAAGACCTAACCTCACATCACGAGACAGATGAGAACAAAAAAATTGACGTTGTAGGGCTACCCTTAATTATTTAACGATTTTGTTTCACTATTGTGCCCACGTGATTAATATCTATACCAAATTACAATTTTCTAGTACTTATACGGACAGACGGACATGGAGAAAAGGGTTCCTTGTTGACAACGGAACCTTGAAAAGGCGCTGCTTCAGTCTACTCCGTAGATGTGCGTTGGGCCTAACGGCTGCCTTCACGTAAACAGACCCGCTAAATTTGACGGCTTCTAAAAGTCTTCATCAAAATTCAGGCGCTTAATAACTGCGTTTTAACGTTATTTCAATGATCCCATCACTCAAACTCAAGACAAAGTAATTGAAATAAACTTTAGTTTTAAGCTTCATTTAGAATGTATTACTTACCTAATGGTTTACTCGCTGGTGTAGAATTTAATGACTGCCAGTAGACGTTCAGAATCTGCTTAAAAATATTGCGACATTTGGAAGCTTTTATTTTGAAGAATATGTGTGTGTATATTGTATATGGACAAAACGTTTTCTATGTCCTTTAACGGAATGCACGGCTAACTCAGTACCAAAGAAGACCGCCCAATTTTGAACCCAATCTTGGGCAAAGTCTTCTTACAGAAGAAAAAATTATTGGAAAAATTCCTTTATTTTATGACAAACCAAAAGCACAAAAAAATAAGAATTTACAGTTGCTAAATATAGAAAAAACATTAACGTAAATGTCTGTGTTTTGTCGAGTTTATTATTATTTTATGTACTTAAAGGAAACCAATCTAAACAGTTCACTAGTCGTCTAATCATTATTACTTGATTGATAATTGCTAAAATATTGTTCAAATAACATATTATCTAACACAACCTAACCATGGCCCCATATATCTTGGTTATATAATTATCACTCAAACTGAAACTAAAGCAGTCTAAAGGAGATATTTTTATCTAACAAATCATACTAATTTGGAACTTGTAACGGTTTATCAATTTTTGGGCCAACGATGTATGGGAGATAGTCGATCTCATTTCGTCAAAATACATAGGTTAAACGGATGGTCCGTGAAAAGTTAGCAAACAACCACGCTTTCGAATTTGTAATATTATTATTATGTATTGTTATATACATCATTTATTCATACTAATAAATGAATAAATTAATTATGAATTTATTATTATTATTATGAATGACTAATTAATTTAGAGCCTCAATAGCTCAACCAGTATAGGAGTGGACTGAAAACCGAAAAATCGATGGTTCAAACCCCGCCCGTTGCACTATTGTCGTACCTAGTCCTAGCACAAGCCTGACGCTTAATTGGAGAGGAAAGGGGAATATTAGTCATTTAACATGGCTAATATTAAAAAAAAAAACTCTTTAAAAAAAAAACTTGTTTGTCAAGGCATTTACAAGTAGTTGCGTCGGGCATCGAGACATATTTTTTCATTAAAATATTATTAATTAATATTTATCTAACTTACTTTAACATTTTCACGTAGAATATAGAAGCTGACACTAATTAAATCTCTAATACACTGCCCAATAGCAAGCACGATTTTGCAACACAGTACTATTTTATAAAAGTAGATATATTTACTGCCGATGACGATAAAAATAGCTAATCTAATAATATTTTTAATCTATACAAACACTCGAATGGTAGGTATCAAGATTAAACGTTTACAAGCAAATTACATTAACAACAGTTAAATTATCTTGATAATATAATATTATGTCTGCGACTTTGCTTGGAATAGGGTATTTTAACCCTTCTTTTTAAAAGTGTCTTAATTTGAACCTAACGTAGATAATAATAAACTACCAAAAAATTTACAAAAAAATTATTCGATCGATGATTGCAATAAAAATGCATTTGAATTTTGCATTTCAAACGAGATAGACAAAATTTGCCCCAGGCTGAACTATGCCTATCACAAACTTAATGCCACGACTGCAAAACAACATGCGACTTTTTTTTTTCTTAAAATAGAAGATTTTTACTATTAAATGGCACATATGTATATCATCTCTGTACATTGTGGGGCACGAGTTCATACAACTTTTGTCCATCTCCTTTCGCCGCGAAAACGCTACCCGCCATCTTTTTAGGTTCATAAGCTGTGATAACGTCACACGGATTGGTAAGCATCGGTGTTTTCTTAGTGAAATACATTACGATTTTAATCCGTGTGACGTTTTTTATTCAAATAAACTTTTCTGAATCGTCAAATGCATTTACGACTTATTCGGAATGTCCTTCCTACCGAGAAAAACCAGCGCGAGAATCAGCGGTTCCTATTCTTTTTAAAGATTCAGCTTTATATACATTGGCAGTCTACCGTTTGGTTTAGGCAGTAGGGCGATTGTCTAAAACCTGCATCAATCATTATTACAATCTCAATTGTTCTGATTGGCTGAATTTATGCGATTCTTGTTGCAACAATGCATTGTAGCCAATAGTGAGCGAGCGTTAACCAATCAGAGATGATTGCGATCGTGACATTGTAGCTGTCATTCTCCCGCAATCGCGCAGCTGGTTTAGGTAAGCACTGAAACAAACGGAAGACATGTGTCGCGTTTCGGTGCGTCTGGGCTTGCCGCGCGTCTTCGCTTTTATACCAAAATAAAGTTTATATAGAGTTGTTATCAATTAAGACGCCGCGCCTCGGTTCTGCTGGTATGCCTTGCGCCTAAGAGGTAGTTACGAATTGCAAATACCTACACGTTTTGTTCTGTAGGATTTGTATTTTAGGCGCTCTTTCACAGTCGTAAATAAATTCCTTGTTCAACACTCATCGAGCTACAAGTTGTGTTACTTGTATTTTAACACCTACAACGTATTACGTAACCATCCTCAGTCCTTTCCTAAGTAAGTAGCTAAGTATTTATATTTTTACACTACTAAAGCTCTCAGCTCATTATAGCCACCTGGCACCCGACCAGCATCACGGTCAGCGTATCGGTACTCGGGTAGACGCCGCGTTGTCACAAGTGAACCTCGCGTGGCGAACGAGTGGACGTCACGTAGTCAACGAGTGGACATCGCGTGGTCCACAAATTTTCGATTAGTTTGTAGGTCCCAAATATCAATAGAGTATGAAACACTCGCGGTCAGTGCACGGTCCACTTGGGACCCGTGTGTTGGTAATGAGCAGTTAACACAAGGCAAGCACGCAGACTGCAGACTCGCCGTCCACGCGTGGATAGCTTGTGAGCGAAGAGATCCGCTGACGCTACAGAGTTGATGTAGTGAGTGTATTGTCCATAGAAGTTCATAATGCATATTATAAAGAATACCAACCACACGCGCGGCGGTGCAGGTCCTGTACCGGGTGACTCTAATGAGCTATGACCTTTATCCATTACGGAATAAATTATGGCTAATTTTCTCCACGTGAACATTTACTCAACGCGCCTATTAACAGAGTAAAATTCACTGAGCTCACTCAATAAGCATTTCTAAACAGTAAACAGTTATCCATCTTCGACTGATGTATTTGAAGCGTGAAAAACGGCGTAGGTTCAGGTTAGGTAGGTATAGAGAAAACCAATAATCCCTTATTAATAATAGCTGATTCCTGCGACTTCGTCCGCGTGGATTTACGTTTTTTAAAATCCCGCGGGAACTCTTTGATTTTTCGGGATTGTTGTCGTTGCTTGGTACCTACAATATGAATTCACTATGAACACTTCCTGAATCTTGATAACCCAGGCGGGCAGTAATCCTGCAGCATCAGGATTAAGGAGTTGAATCCAGAATTTTTTATGTGACCACGACGTATACTTTTTTTGTTGATTTAAAAAAAAAATTTTGCAAATCGGTCCAGAAACCTCGAAAAAATCGATGTAGAAAAAAGAACCACCTCCTTTTTGACAGTCGGTTAAAAACCGATGACCTTGAAATATTTACGGAACAATCTTTAAAATATCCCCTTTCTAACAAAAAAAGAATGAATGAAATCGGACTACGCGTTAATGAATTACAACTCAGTATACATTTTAACTTTCGTCCCCTCTCCTACGGGAACCATGCTGAATTTCGGGATAAAAAGTATCCTATATTCTTCCTCATAGTATGACCTCAAATCGTACCAAGTTTCATTGGAATCCATTCAGTAGTTTCAGCGTGATGCGCGGCCGTGATACAGACAGACAGACAGACAGACAGACAAAAATGAAAAAAATTACAGTTTTGGGTTCAGTATCAATTATAGAGTGCCCTCGAAAAAAAATTTTCAAAATATCTTCAATGTACAGAATTTGACCTGTTACAGTTTTATTATAAGTATATAATATAATATATATATATATATATATATATATATATATATATATATATATATATATTACAGTTTTATTATAAATATTGATTGATTGATGATGATTGATGATGAGTGCACATTATTATTTTGACATAATATCAAGCGCATTCCACCATTTTCGAACAAAATTTATAGTGATAAAATATAAATAATTAGAATTTCGAAAATTGGAGCGCAAGAGTCAACTGAATTGTTGGACTTTGTCCAAATTGTGATGACTGTTTTAACGGAATTTAAATTGATGTCATTAGTAATTTTGTCGATGTAGGTAATTTGCCATGTTCTCATCGCTGCCCATCTATATAAATAAAAATGAATCGCTGAAATTTACCTACGCACATAACTTCCGAACGACTGCACCAAATTGGTAAATCCTTTTTTTTTCATTTTTTATTTTTTTTTATTTTTCATGTACCAAAATTGTAGTTACGAAGTAATAATAAATTAAGTTACATTGGAAATGCTTATCTCTAAACAGAGATTTCTTCGAGCTTCCCATTCAAGGTTGTAATTTTTGTAGTCTTTATAATAATTGTCGGGACAAAAAAGGTTTGTATGGAAGATTTGTTTGGAAAATCCACGGGAAAAGATCGACGGTCGACGAAAGAAAGACGAAATCGCGGGCAATAGCCTAGTATTATTATAAATCCGAAAAAACCTGTGCTCATAGTGGGACGGTGATGAGTTGATGATGATGATGATGAACTGGTTAGACTATATTAGATTGACCACCGTTTTACCGTAAAAATAAGTGAGTAGCGGTAATATCCCTAGTATCCTGACGTACGTCACACACAATTGTCCGGCGCGCCCATTGCGGCTGATTTTTCCTGTTGACGTCACTCGCGCCTTTAGCGTGGTCGTCTTGTGGTGTGATCAGTTTTATTAAATTATTATTTTATGACAATCATAAAATTAATTCTTGTTACAATTTGGCACAAGGTAGATACATGCGTCGTACGGACTGCATAAAAAAGGGAATTAATTTCAGCCAGTACAAAATAAAATCAGTTTAATTAACGTATCAAATCCGTTACGATGACCGCATCACATTTACAATGCATTTACAACACCAATATAGGGCCGGAACACATTACCACAGCGCAGCGGCGCGGCTGCGACGCGACGCGATCGTCGACATTGTATGTGTTAAGTAGAATGTCATTGGTGTTAAGAAATCATCATCATAACCTAAGCGACCAAAGCGACTTCGAAGCGAGACCGTCAGTCACCTCGCACGATATTTAAGAGCGCCATGCACACGTATAACCCTATATAAATAACCCTAGGTACGGACGGATAAAATGAAACTGACTGATTGACTGATTAAGGTTCTACGACGTTCTATGTACAGTAAGTAAAAATACAAAACACACACTAAAAATATAGACAACATACAAGAATAGAATAATAATATACAGCAAGTTAAGGCGTTTCTCTTAATTTCTCTAATCTGTGCTACTAAGTGCCATCGATGTATTATACTAACTCTTCCGGGCAATATAGAAGGAGAGGAGGAAGCTAGGTTGCTTAAAAATGGTTGACTGTAGATTTTAAAAGTAGGTACCTACAAATGACAAAAACAGACAGAAAAAATGTGGAGTTTTTATTGTAACTGATATAATAGTGATGATACTAATCATTAGATATAATCTATGGTTAGTACTTATAACTTTATTGTTTTCACTCCAATCACGCAATCCAGTATTTACCAATTACCATTGAAAAATACTTTGTAAATTGTAAAGTATTTTCCCATTACAAAAACTAATCACTTGCATTAATAAGCTAGGTAATAAATTAAGTTCACGCAATTCTTTACGTTATTACTTTACGTAATAAATAGGTAGTTTATCAAAATAGTACCTACTCCTCCAAGATTTATTTCCTACTAATTACAATCCGGGTATTGTACTTGGTAAAACAAGAGTGAATAGGCATCTTCTAGGTTAACGCGTCCCACCATCACTGTCCATCAGGTGTGATTGTGGCCGTTTGCGTATAATATTAAACACTAGAATATCTGAAATTTGCAAAACTAAAACTATGCTAAAACATTGAAGTAACTTCAAACTAGAAAACTTTTCAACAAAAATATATCAGTCAAGCTCGCGAAGATGCAGAATAAAATATATGTAGTTAGTAACCTACGAGACACGCTATAAAATTAGTTGATTTTGTTTAATCTTATCTTGTTATTTTATTCCTCGCGTAAATAATTCCTCTCTTCAAATGTAGTTATTAATAAACAAGCCAACAAAATTATTTTATAATGGTCTAATAGGAACGCAACTGCTCATTTTCCCACGCATTTTCTTTCAACTTCTCAGTTTTCTACTATAACAAGAAATACCTATTAAGGCACACAATCTAATAGATTTTGATTAAGATATTTTTACCGTTAAAGTTTTTGAATGCTACCGTAACCTACCTATGTAGGTATCATGACATTCATTGCGTAAGTATCATGACATTATCATATTATCTTTTTGCGAAATGCGGCTTATCGAGCGTATGTCAAAAATCGTTATCTAAATGTATAAAATCAGCAAGACTGGCACATTAACAACCAGCTCAATCCGCGGGATCTAAAAACGAGTTTGTGTCCCATCTGTGCTAGGACTCCATGAGCTTGCTAAATACCTCACCGCGTCGGTCCAGACGTGCCGCAAATTTGAGCCTTTAATTTTCCATTGTTAAATTCCTGTAAAAATAGGAACGGCTGGTTTTCATACTATTCAATGAACTACGGCATCTAGCTATTCCAAGCCTGGTCCTCTCTGTAACATTGTTGTGACACGCCGGTCACAACAATGTTACAGAGACAACAAAAATTTTAGTTAATTGAGGCCGTGGTAGCCTAGTGGTAAAAACGCCCACCTCCTATTTGGGTTCAATACCGGGCATCGGAGTTTTGTGCGTTTTAAGCAATTAAAAAAGTAGCCACTAGGCAAGCTATACGCACCACAAACACGCAGCACCAATGCACAATTGCAAAAATGCAATGTAAGGTCTACATCTCCAGGATGCTCCGGTGTCGGGGCGAAACGTATGTCGAGTGTGTTTTGGGATTTGCGTGGTGCTGCGTGGTGGTGGTGCGTATTGCTTGCTGCTTTTCCCTGCATGGTTAGCAGTGGGAGGGCGGGCGGTGCATTTCGCATGCTGCATGTTACATCCTACAGATTCGACCTATTTCAACGGATTATAGCAAATTAAGCTTTTGGTTCATTGTATATCATGGACTTCCGCAAAGTAACGCCTGCTTCTATACAACATTTACAATTAAATTTCACGCATTTTAACGATGAGGGAAAACATTGTGAAAAAACCTGCATGCCTGACAGTTCTCCATGATCCAAGTTTTTTTATTCAATTAAACTTTTACAAGTACCTAAGTAGGTACTTTTGAATCGTCAAAATCTACCACTGGTTCGGAATGCCTTTCCTACCTAATCTTAGATGTTCTCAAAGGTCTGTGAAGTTTGCCAATCCGCACTTGACCAGCGTGACGGACTTCTCATTCTGAGAGGAGACCCATGGTCAATAGTGGGCCGGCCGCGGCGATGGCGGCTGAAATATTATTGCCAATAGACTGAGGGTGAGATCCTTAGATCTCTCTCACTTATGTTAGACTTATAGATCTCAGCCTGAAACTGTAGACTGTAGAGCGATACGTACACCGCAATATCCATCATACAAAGTCATCTTCATTACACAAAAGGGGCTCATAATCCGCTTCAGCTTTGCATGAGTTTGAAAGAGCCTCGGAGAACAAAGTCAGATTATAACTTTATATAACATCTTAGAAGTTGCATGCTTGAGTTATCTACAAGTAACGAGATACGGGTAACATCTTATACTTCGAGATGGAGACCTTCAGTCTCTAGAAAATGAAGCTTTATTATGGCCATTAAAATGTACTTAACTTTGATATATTACACATTGTATTTATGTGTAAATGTGCCTTTTTTATTATTATCATGAAGAATGCTTTGTGACACAACTAAAAACTACGAAGGTTTACATGTGTGTCATTCCGTTTACGTAATAAGTAATAATAGTGTTTCTATAAATAATATTACACTATAAGTACAAGGTGTAACCAGAACGCTAGCAAAAACGAAGACAAGTGATACTAATGATGATTACCGATAGCGAAAAAATCCAAAAAAATCCAATTTTTAGGGTTCCGTACCTCAAAAGGAAAAACAGAACCCTTATAGGATCACTTTGTTGTCTGTCTGTCTGTCTGTCGGTCTGTCAAGAAACCTACAGGGTACTTCCCGTTGACCTAAAATAAAATAAAAATGACCTAAAATAAAGTAAAATTTCATGATGCCCATGGGAATCGGGACATAATTTTTAGGGTTCCGTACCTCAAAAGGAAAAACGGAACCCTTATAGGATCACTTTGTTGTCTGTCTGTCTGTCTGTCTGTGTGTCTGTCTGTCCGTCTGTCTGTCAAGAAACCTACAGGGTACTTCCCGTTGACCTAGAAACATGAAATTTGGCAGGCAGGTAGATCTCATAGCAGACATTCGGGGAAAAATCTGAAACCATGAATTCGTGGTTACATCACCCAAAAAAAAATTAAATTGTGGTCATGAACAAATATTCCTGTTTTCAACTTTCAAGTAAGATTACTATACCAAGTGGGGGTATCATATGAAAAGGCTTTACTTGTACATTCTGAAACAGATTTTTATTTATTTTTAGGTATAATAGTTTTTGATTTATCGTGCAAAATGTCGATAAAATACGATTGTAGTACGGAACCCTCAGTGCGCGAGTCTGACTCGCACTTGGCAGGTTTTTTTTGTAAAAGTTCAAGATATATTGCAAATAAAATAACTGACTGACGTTAGAGGTCAATGTGGGCTATTCGGAGTCAATGCTACATCGTGGGCAGGGCATCGATCCGAGTTTTGCACGCTATACATTGCGGGGTTGAAAAATAATCAATCACTAAAACTACAAAATGAGGCAAATGGTTATTGGCATTTGATTGTGTTTAGGTAGTATAACAATAACGCTAAGTTTTAGCTATCGTTCGTTCTGGTTCCAGTCTGTATATGTATAGAAGTTCTATATACAGGTTCAAGGTTGTAACCAGAAAAGAAACAGATTAGAACCACTATTAAGTAATACGAGATTAACTTACATTTAATTGTAAATAATATCTGTCCCGGCTATACTCACGTGTTAAGTCGACGTTAGCCGTTACATTTAATTCAAATTTTTTTGAATTGAATGTAGCTTAAATGAATTTATTTATTTCATTATAGGACAGCGTGTGCCTCTTATGGTAAGTCACGACTTTCAGAAAGTAGCTTCTACTGCGAAGAGCTGGCAAGAAACGCAGTAGTTGCTCTTTTTTAAAATACAACATATTACAATATGCAATACATTTTTTTTGATAATATTACAATAAAACTTAAAGGTAATTTTATCTAATTACTATACAAATCATGCCCGCGTGGAATGGTGCCAAGAATACTGGCTGCATTTCCGCGCTGGACAGCCAGGCTGATCCGTTGCGCAAAAAATGAGCCAGCCAGCCAGTCACCAGATGAGGCTATTAATATATAAGCCATGTATCTATAACACTACCTTGTGGTGTAGGGCTGCTGGATGCAACGCCAACCGTTGCCATGCAAACTTGTCATTTAGAAATTCCTCATTCGTCAAAAGACATCATCTTCAGTATGTCAGTACAAGTTTACCTATAGGTATAAGTCCCGCAAATCGCTATTGCGCTGGAACCATGTCACGTTAACATCGAAATGACGTCATTTTGACGTCAGTCGAAATAAAATATACCTACCATTAGCTATGCATTCGCTCGAAACATCAGACTAGTGCTGACGTCACTAAAAAGGCGGCCACGCGCATTAGCAATTTGCGGGACTTATACTCGTCTACCAATGCGCACATGGCCAGCGTGGTAGCCTGTGATAGCCTAGAGGTTAGGACGTCCGCCTTCTAATCGGAGGTCAGGGGCTCGATCCCGGCATGCACCTCTAACTTTTCGGAGTTATGTGCGTTTTAATTAATTAAATATTACTGGCTTTAACGGTGAAGGAAAACATTGTGAAGAAACCTGCATGCCTGAGAATTCTCCATAATGTTCTCAAAGGTGTGTGAAGTCTACTAATCCGCACATGGTCAGCGTGGTAGACTATGGCCAAATCCTTCTCACTCTGAGAGGATACCCGTGCTCTGTAGTGAGCCGGCGATGGGTTGATCATGATACAGAGATGAACATAATTTTATGGACGTAACTACAGAAAACAGATTTAATTATTTTCTTGGAAACAGCAAATTGCTTTCAACGCTCAGGTATCACTCAATCACCATGGTTATAAAGTAACTTGAGCCCGCGCGTGGGTGTTTATGGGAACTCTACTCGTACATCTCAAGGGAGTCATACAAGTTCAAGCCTCGAGACTAAGTACATATTACCTTATTTTACCTTACCTTCACAGAATCTGAATACATAAAAGGAAAATGTAACTGACTTACTGCCGTACTCAGAGTCGCTTAATCGTTACTTAAGTTTAGTTAAAACGAGACAAAGCTATTTCTCTCACATAAATCTGTATTGTTTTAAGTCAATGTTAAGTAACGATTAGCGACTCTGAGTACGGCAGTGAGTGACTGACCTATCAACGCAACGCACAGATCATAAAATTTGGCATGCAAATTTATAGTTATTATGACGAAGATATCAGCTAAGAAAGGATTTTTGAAAATTCATCCCCTATGGGGGTTGAAATTTGTGTAGTCCACGCGGACGATGGAAGCTGTGATAGCCTAGTGGTAAGGACGTCCGCCTTCTAATTGGAGGTCAGGGGAGGCACCTCTAACTTTTCGGAGTTTGTGCGTTTTAATTCGAAAACATCGTGAGGAAACCTGCATACCTGAGAATACTCCATAATATTGTCGAAGGTGTGTGAAGTCTACCAATCCGCACATGGTCAGCGTGGTAGACTATGGCCAAAGCCCTTCTCACTCTGAGAGGAGACCCGTACTCTGTAATGAGCCGGCGATGGGTTGATCATGATGATGATGTTGACTCGGACGAAGTGGTTACTGGTTAGCTAAGCTAGTTCTTTATAATTCAATTGGTATAAATTGACGAAAGTAATTTATTATGTTCGTGTTTTTGGGAGGGTACATTATGTCAAGACTTAATTAAATTTTCAATTAATTTCTGGACATAATTCCATCCGAGTGGAACAGGACAAAGGGGTATTTTATATACCTATCGCCATTAATTAAAACTCGCTTCGCATTAATCATTAACGCGTTCAATTAAAAACATATTTCAGCCAAATAATAAAGTTTCAAAGTTCATTTTTGGTATAAATTGAAAATTTATCAAGCCTCGATGCAAAAGAGAGGTGTTTTTATTAGTTGAGAATAGAGTCATCCAGTCCATCTGTCATTGTCAGCCAGTCTATCTGTCTGTCAAAGACAGCTGTTTGTCTGAGACATTGTAGGGATCGAAGGGTCGAACCAATATGGCCTGATCCGAGAGCGAATTTTTATTCGAAGATGGATGGATGGATTAATCAGGTTCTTATAATTAGTAGTATCCTAATACCTAGTTCTTATAAATACATGGTATTGGATGTAGGTTTTATAAAAATCGCGCGGCAACTCTTTGATTTTCCGGGATAAAAAGTAATCTACATAAATGTCCGTCCCTGAATTGCAAGCTATCTCTCTACCTACCTACCTTTCGTCAAAGTCCAAACGGATGGGCCGTGATAACCTAATAGATAGAATATGTTTATAAAAATGTTTTCAGCCGTTTAAATATTTTTCAGGTTTTTTCAGTAGGTGGGTCTCACACAGTCATGGTTTATCAAACATTATTGCACAATTTTGTCGGAGGTGATTTTGCTATTTAGTAATATTATGAGTTACTTTACTTTCTAAGCCACTGGTGCAGAGTGTACATCATTACAACTTTGCTTGTTAAACAACTCGATAAGCGTAAACTTGAATAAAAAGTTCCCCTTAGTCGGCTCATGAAAATTAGATTTGTTTAATACGTTTATTAAAAGTTAAGGCTAATGACGGAAAGTCGAAACAGCACTCGTTTAAATTAGAATGAAAGTAAGCAACCCATTTTAAAGAAATCTAACTCGCCCCATATGGGCATAATAATATGCATATGCATAGAATATCATATAAGTACCTAATAGAAGTCCAAGCATAAAATCGTTGCTTGGGATCTACTATCTACAATATGAATTCACTACGAACACTTCCTGAATCTTGAAAACTTGAATTTGAAACTTCTGCTGTTGATTTAAAAAAAATGCAAATCGGTCTACAAACCTCGAAAGAATCGGTGTAGACACCTACACCTCCTTTTTGGAAGGGGGTTAAAAATACATCTGAATTTATTTATTGTAGATGCCACATGAAGCTCATTTTACACTACGGGTTTTAAATTATAAGTAGTATTATAGTCAGGTCAAGTCAAGATAGACATTCAAGTTTACAATAACTCGCATAGGGCTAAAAATTGGTATGAGTGCTGGGAACATTAAATATAAATCGATGGGGACTTTTCACAATTCATTGAATGTCTATTTTGACCGGACTATAATCTTCTTAATAATAATAAAAGGAAAAGGTGACTGACTGACTGACTGATCTATCAACGCACAGCTCAAACTACTGGACGGATCGGGCTGAAATTTGGCATGCAGATTGCTATTATGACGTAGGCATCCGCTAAGAAAGGATTTTTGAAAATTCAACCCATAATGGGGTGAAATAGGGATTTGGAATATGTGTAGTCCACGCGGACAAAGTCGCGTGCATAAGCTAGTATAATTTATATCCCGTAGTGTGAAATAAGCTTTAAAGTAACAATATCGCAACTTGTTTTCCGAACCGAACGGCGCGGCGTGGCGTACAAATATTTTGAACCCACAGCGGTAGCCACCGTATCCGATTACCACTAAATGTTTGCCCTGTAAACTGAACGGCATAACAATTTGCTTCAATACAATACAGTAGGTCGGTAAGTAAGTATATAACTTTTCGTATATTCTAGGATACCAAAAGAGTCGTGCAGTAGGTGTACATTTGCTACACATTGGCAAATATCACTTGTATGAAGTGCCCTAGCCCCTAGTCTAGTACTCAGCTCGAACCACATTAAGTTAGGTCAAAAAGAGAATCAAAAGTATGCGCTTCTTAGTAAAGACATATTATAGAAAGATCTTATTCATACTAATGTTATATACCTATACTTTTGTGAAAGCGTGTCTGTCTGCCTTTTCTTGCCTGACTTTTCACAGCCTATCCGTTTAACCGGTTTTGACGAAATTTTGTACAGAGATAGCTTGCATTCCGGGCACGGACATTAGTTTACATTTTATCCCGGTAAATCTAAGTGCTTTGAATAGTCAAGTGAATCTATTCTCTCTATTTTTAAAGTTCCGTACCCGAAGCGTGCCAGCGGCACCCTATTACTGAGCCTCGGCTGTATGTACGTCTGTCTGTCAGTGGGCTGATCTCATGAACCGCAATAAGTAGAGAATTGAAATTTTTACAATGTGTATTTCTATTGTCGCTACCAACAAATAAAAATCAAGATGACGATTTTCCACCATACAAATTTCAAAAAGTTAAAACGTACGTAGTGTAATCTTTTACGAAATGGTAATGGAACCCTTCGCGTGCAAGCCCAACTCGAACTTGATTGGGTTTTTTTATCTTACTGGTTTTTCCGAGGTTTCTTCAATTTGTTTATCTTTTAAGCAAACTAAGGAAAACTAAAAAGTAGATAGAAAGAGGGCGGGCAGTGCACAGCGCATGCTGCACGTTTGCACCTAAAACAAGCTTGTTTTTCCTTGAATTTCAAACAAAAATAACGCCCGTTCCCATCCAACATTAATTTGACTCTTTCACCCGTTATGATTACAGTCAACTAATGACCCCCGATGAAGTTACCAACATGATTAATGATCGCGGAAATAATTTAACGAGTTTAGAAATAATGCGAGCTCCACGCTATACGCTATCAACATTAACAATGTTCCACGTCATAAGTTAATACATTAACTTGTAATTTCGTATGTCGAAAATGTATGGGCAGATAATTTAAAAAGGTTCGAGCTCAAGTGAAACAATAATAACTGTGTAAATGTGTTTACTAGTACATCGCAATACATCGGTATGTGCGATGAATGATGATAGAGCAAGATCACACTGCCGCCAGACCTTCCTTACTCTCTGTAAAACAAAATGTGAGGTATAGAGTAGTGTTAGTGTGTACTATTACATATTAAAGTACGCATAGTAGCTGCTAGCTTGTACCGTGGGCCAATTTACAAGTATCAACTACTGAAAGTACCAATTAAAAAAATAAAGTCAGACTGCTGATTTTCATGTAAGTATGTTTTACAGAATATCGTTATAGCCTGACCAGAAATATAAAAAACTTACTCTGGGGGCGCCACTAGTATAATATGGTCTATGGTCACTAAGTATTTGATCTTGTATAAATTAGTTCCACTGGTTTTCCGCAATATTGCGAAGTATTTTATTTTTCTGGTCAGGTCACAATTAGATAATGTTCAATACTGCCAGACACTTCCCGTCGGCGATGATTTCCGCCAGATGCTTTAAAGCTCGCAAAACATAATATAGTTTATCTAACTTACAGTCTGAGCCGTAATTTTATATTATGATACTCAGGAAATGTTCATAAAAATCAGCACTCGGACATTAAGAAAAGTGAGTAACGTTTTTGCGTGCCTTTAGCAACTGATATCATTAAATTGACGCGAGGTATACCTAAGCTAGCAAATACGTTTACATCAAAAGTACACACTAGCACTACTCTATCCCACACATAATGTTTCTCAGAAAATAAGGAACGTCTGGCGAAAGTGGGATCTTGGACCATGATAATTACATAATTATTATCAGTAATAATTGTACTGCGTGCCTACGTTTTTTTATAATCTCATAGTCTCAGTACTGAGCACGGGTCTCCTTCAGATGCCCACCATGCAGGCCAAATGCGCATTAGCAGACTTTACAGATCTTCGACAACATTGCGGAGAGCTCTCTGGGCATTCAGGTTTTCTCGTGATGTTTTTCTTCATCGTTAAATGAAAGTCACATTTAATTGCTTAAAACGCGCATAACTCCGAAAAGTTAAAGGATTGTGCCTGGACTCGAACCCCGGATCCCCCGACTAGGAGGGTGGCATTTTAACCACTAAGCTATCACCGCATTAAAAATCACAACTTATTGTTATTAATGAAGATGAATCCTCGTAGGAATTTTGGAAAATTCAGTATTATTCTAAGTCTATTATAAAACCAATCTGTGTGCAAAGTTTTAGCTTGGACCTACCAAGGGACAAGGTTTCATAGGGCTGGGCGTTGATGAGTCAGTCAATTAGTCATGACTTTTTTTGGAAATAAAATTTTTCTTACGAAAGAAAAACTCACGCTTCGTGTGCATTCGCCGCCGGTGTCGCCGGTAAAAATAAATCAATAAGTAACTAAGTAAGTATTTACGTACCTCTATATTCAAAACTTTAAATCGATTTTCTTATCTCTTCTATTTTTAATTTCCACCACACTCTCACAGACTCAACACTACAGAATCTGTCGCTCCACAGACTACAAAAAAAAGTTTTCACGAAAGTTTTCCGCGGAAAAAAAAAATTAAACCACTATTCTTTAATTTGCGAAATCTTGATTTATTTTCGACAGTTAAATCACTAGTGATTCACGTCGAAATTGTTCCTCATGTTTTTTATTTTATCTAGTTTCGGCGGGAAATACGTTCGTTCACTTCGACCGACGAAAACCGACTGAAGGGAATATTAAGGAACCACTGAAAGTTTGGCGTACTGTACGTGCAACAAGTATAAATAAATTCATGTATGTAGTATGGATTCTAAACCTGATTTGTGGTAGAAACTTTGGGCAATACGGGATTAAGCCTGAAAGCTTGAATACGGGTGGCTTTTCGTTAACTTCCATTTTCTTTCGGTATTGTTTTTGTTTTGTGTAGAGGTTTCTTAGCTTTACTCTATGCATTAAATTTTTAAAACTTAGTCATTTGTTTATAAGTACTACACTTATATACTAGCTTTTTCCTCGACTGCGTGCGTGTGGATTTAGGTTTTAAAACATAGATGGTTTTAAATCCCTTGTATTTTCTGAGATAAAAGTAACCTATGTACGTCTCTCAACAAAGCAATGTCAAATGAGCTTGATGCTCTTGATGGCTTTCATTTGTTGATGAACACAGAGTCTAAATATATAAAAGGAAAAGGTGACTGACTGACTGACTGACTGACTGACTGATCTATATCAACGCACAGCTCAAACTACTGGACGGATCGGGCTGAAATTTGGCATGCAGATAGCTATTATGACGTAGGCATCCGCTAAGAAAGGATTTTTGAAAATGCAACCCCTATGGGGGTTAAATAGGGGTTTGAAATTTGTGTAGTTTATGCGGACGAAGTCGCGAGCATAAGCTAGTATAGAATAAAATAGAATATCCATACTAATATTCTAAATGCGAAAGTGTGTCTGTCTGTCTGCTAGCTTTTCAAGACCCAACAGTTATACCGATTTTGATGAAATTTGGTACAGAGTTCCCGGGAATCGGCATAGGCAACTTTTTATCCCGAAAAATCAAAGAGTTCCCACGGGGTTTTCAAAAACCTTAATCCACGCGGACAAAGTTATATTTTTAGTTAAGATAGTGAGCGAATCATCCCGCAGCTTTCACAACAGCCCCTCTTCATTTACGTTACTTGTAGTTTCGCACTAACAACTCAACTAATCACAATTTTGCGAGCTAATAGGAAAAGCTAAGACTATTCATCATGATCAACGTCGGTGGGACACTTTGACACAATTAGCTACACCAGCTTCGCGTTAAAAAATATAAACACAAGCACAGAAGATTAACTAAAGAGAAATTTAGTATAGTTACCTAATGAATAGTTTAGCTCGTGCGGCGATTGCATACAGGGTGTAACCAGAACGCTGGCAAAAACGAAGACAGGTAATAAGTATACTGATGAGATATGATATCACAAAAAAAAAACGCAAAAAATATTCCTATATAATTTAATTTTGTAAAAGTTTACGATATACTTATTGCAAAAAAAACATTTGACTGAAGCTAAAGCATTTGACTGAAATAAAATAAAGGTCAACGAACGTTGCGTAAGTAGGCCACTCGGAGTCAATGTCGCGTCTTAGGCGGGGCATTGACCCGAGTTTTGCACGCTATACATTGCGGGTTTGACAAATACAATATCACTAAAACTACAAAATAAGGCAAATGGTATTGGATTGTGTTTAGGTAGTATATAACAATAACACTAAGTTTTTGCTAGCGTTCTGGTTACATCCTGTCTAGGTATGTATTAGCTTCGGTGCCCTATTCGTGTAGGGGGTTCTGTCATAGTCATGCAGCTCTAACTTTTCGCAGTTATTATTATAGATTATTATTTATTATTATAGCGGCTATAGAAATACACATTATGTGAAAATTTCTACTCTTTACCTATTATGGTTTACGAGATACAGTCAGCTGACAGACGGCCGGACGAGCGGAGGCTTAAGCGCTTTATTCACCATCCATCTTGCTGTACGTCCCGCCAAGGCCATGCACGATGCACGATGCAAAAAGACCGTGAATAGGCTAGACGTACGTCGATAATTATTATTAACTAGCTGAACCCCCGCGACTTCGTCCGCGTGGATTTACGTTTTTCAAAATCCCGCGGGAACTCTTTGATTTTCCGGGATAAAAAGTAGCCTTATGTCTTAATCCAGGGTAAAATGTATCTCCATTCCAAATTTCAGCCAAATCCGTCCAGTAGTATTTGCGTGAAGGAGTAACAAACATACACACACACACTCACACACACAGACATACACACACACACACACACACACAAACTTTCGCCTTTATAATATTAGTCGGAATTGTTTGCTGGATGTGCACGATGAATTTTGCATCCAGCCTCCACCACCGCCCGCGTCGTGCAGATAGACAGTGAATAGCGCGGACGTGCATCGTGCAGATTTTACCATTTAGAGCTTGTTTCGTAACGTGCCTCAAAACCTCTTGCTATTTTTTCTCTCTTCTGCTGCTGCTGACAACATCAGAAGAACTCCCATTTTTGGCGTTTTGATAAAACAGGTGGCATTTTAAAGAAATTAAAACACGTGCTCTCATTTAATTCGTTCGATTATCTGCTCACGTTTGATGCGCGCACGATGGTCTGTATGCTACATCCAGCACCGCAGCCTTGAGCTGACGTACAGCCGGGATGGATGGTGAATAAAGCGCTTTAGTAACAGTAATACGGGTACCCGTTGGCACCCTTCGGGTACGGAAGCTTAAAACCCAGTATACAGTTGAATTATTCCGCTGAAGCCTTAAACAAATGGAAATTGAATAGGCTTTTCAAACGTTTATTAAACCTTTGACGATCCATCCACCCGAAAGCTCCCGGTCAGCTTTTTTAAACAGCGGGACAAAAGAAACTGTCTAACCATTTTGTCCAATATCAAACTTTCGAATATTCAACGTCTATTTTCAATCGTTCATCAATTGCTTACTCAACTGCGGGGACTCCCAAAAAGACGGTTATGTGTAAGACCTATAGGTATGTACCAACGTCATAATAGCTATCTGCATGCCAAATTTCAGCCCGATCCGTCCAGTAGTTTGAGCTGTGCGTTGATAGATCAGTCAGTAACCTTTTCCTTTTATATGTTTATATAGATAGATATAGTAAATGAACCACTATAATAATTTCTATCATTATTCCATGTTATTGTTCACCAGAACTTCAGTTTGAAAAGCTGCTATAAATGTCACTTTCAGAACTTATATAAACGTTATCATCTTAACCTTTTGTCGACAACAATAATTAGTCTTGTAAATTATGAAATACCTACTTTTCAAGCACATTTTCCTTGCAACTTTGCCCTTATTTTATACCTGGGCAGTTTTCTTCAAACAATCTTGGAATTAATGAATTTGATAATCCATTCTTCCATTAATTTATATGTACATTTAATAGTAATATCCCTATCATTATTAAAAACTAGACGATGCCGCGACTTCATCGTGTAGTCGTGGGCAATAGAAAAGAAAGTAATTCTATGTAAAAAGTATTGAATTGTTAAGATTCTTTGCCGAAATTTTTATTAAATTACATCGTTGAAATATTTTAACGCCTTGCGCCTACTAAAATAAAATAATAAATATTGCTTTCCCTGAAACTGCTATATAATATAATATATATAGAATCTGAAACACATTCGACATATTAAGTTGTATACGGTGGCTAACTATCTATATCAGCACAGACATGAGAATCAATAGATCTAAATAGTCACTCATAGACCGGGCAAAGTGAAAAGCAAAAGTGCGGACCAAGGTGAGACGACGAAGAACAACTAGAGTGTACGAAAATACACAAAGATTAAAGCGTTTGGAAGACTCATTTCCAAGTTTGTCTAGGCAGTTCGTGGAATTGGACTGTGCTATCAATCATTCGCTAAACGCGCTAAATTAATATCATCAGATGAAGTTTCTCTTCAGCCCCGGATCTAGGGGGGGGGGGGAGAGGGCTTAGGCCGGAGCCCGTGCCCCGGGCGGCAAATTCAGAGGGCGGCAAATTCAAGCTTGGTAGACTATGCACTATTAAGCATTATCGCAACTTTGCGATTAGATACTTATGGACTTCTCTATGGGGCGCGTAGTCATAGGAAATATTATAGTGTGGCAGCGTGGTGCATGATTGAAAGTTGAAACTGCTGCTCACATATACATTGTAAATATATACCGAAAATATGTGAGCAGCAGTTTCATTCCTGCACCACGCTGCCACAATAGTTTTTGAGTCTCCGGTACCGAACCCAAAAAGCGCAGATAAATCCACAGAGAAAATTCTCTTTGTGGATTTATCTCCGTAACAAATGTCTTAAACATCACATGCGATCTCCCAGAAACCCAAGAACAAATAAATAAATAAAAAATTGTTTCTGATAGCTTGGAATAAGTGAGTGAGTGAGAATATGGAACAAAGACGAGCAAGGTGGGAGAACGCTAAGTCGAAGAAAAAGTCTTATGAGTGTGATTAAGATATGTACGAGTTACTATCAAATGAGTGGAAACAATAATCCAAAACGTCTGCGGGACTCACTAGCTGCCAACTTTGTCCTGACAGTTCGTGGAATTGGCCTGCGATATCAATCATCCGGTAAACACGCTGAGTTAATACCATCAGAAGAAGTTTCCCTTTGCGGATTTATCTGCGTAATTCGTCAGCCCTGTTACATTTAATATTTATCTTTGAAAACGGTTTTCATCTGAAATTCACGGTAAGCTTAGCTAGGATCACCTTGAATTTACGAATAGCTGGTTCCCAATGGTAAAATATTTTTATGTATATTTTAAATAGCAAAGTTTCATCATATTGAATGCTTAAAGCGAGCAAAAAAGCAAGCGGGTTACGTGATGTGAAGTGGTAGAACATTTGCAGCACCAGATGATCCGCCAATGTGTTGCTGGCTTTTCAGGAATCTGTTCATCCGCCCTTTGAATGACCCTATGAAAATAATTAAAACTAGCTTAAACGAATTCTGACCGATTAGTAAGCAGGTCTACTGAGCACGGATCTCCTCTTAAGAGTGAGAAGGATTGACTTTGACTTTGATTTTGGCCATAGTCTACCACGCTGACCAAGTGCGGATTGGCAGACTTCACACATCTTAGGAACATTATGGAGAACTCTCAGGCATGCAGATTTCCTCACGATGTTTTCCTTCACCGTTAAAGCAAGTGATATTTAATTACACATAACTCCGAGAAGTAAGGTGTGTGCGTGTCGAACCCCCGACCTCCGATTAGGAGGTGGACGTCCTAACCACTAGGCTATCACAGTTTATAATATTCTTATTCATACCAATCATCATAATTTTATTGCGTTAAGAATAATAGATATTTGTAATAAGGACACTAATTTATTTATTCAAAGGATTGTTGTTGTTTTCGTGACGACGAATAAAAGAAACGACCCGAGGAACATCGGTTCACTGCTTGGTTCACTGGTTATTGGTTACATCTTCCAAGGCAACTGGCATTTCCGGTCACCCTCCTTGACATACCTGCGTACCAGAGGGTGACCGGAAATGTACCTACGACTGTCGTACTATCACTATCTCAGTACCCATAATATAAATGCGAAAGTGTGTTTGTTTGTTGGGTTGTCCTTTAATCCCGTCTCTCTCGGAGAAACGAATCGATGTGATTTTTGCATGGGTATAGTTAAAGATCTGGAGATGATATTAGCTGCTTTTTATACCGGAAAATCAAGGAGTTCCCACGGGATATTTAAAACCCTAAATAATTATTTTCTGTTTTTTAAAGTTCCGTACCTCAAAAGGAAAAACGGAAACCTTATAGGATCACTTTGTTGTCTGTCTGTCTGTCGGTCTGTGAAGAAACCTACAGGGTACTTCCCTTTGACCTAGAATCATGAAATTTGGCAGCTAGGTAGGTCTTATAGCAGACATTCGGGGTAAAATCTGAAAACCGTGAATTTAAGGTTGCATCACACTAAAAAAAATCTGCTCATGAACTAATAATTAGCATATTCAATTTTCGAAATAAGATAACTATATCAAGTGGAGTATCATAATATGAAAGGGCTTTACCTGTGCATTCTAAAACAGATTTTTATTTATTTTTATGTTTTTATGCATCATAGTTTTTGAATTATAGTGCAAAATGTCGAAAAAATACGACTGTAGTACGGAACCCTCGTTGCGCAAGCCTGACTTGGTCGGTTTTTTTAGAAAGCAAGACGAAAAATTATATTCAAAATTTTAAAAGTCAAATGTTGCCTACTAAGAAAACTCCTTCTAAAGTTATTTTACTGATATATCAAACATTTTGCACCTGAACTCTCAGGCTATGGAGGAAAACTACGAATAACAATATACTATAACATATCTACTATGTTATTCGTAGGCGGTGGCGGACAATGACCTTTATCGCAATATAGTCTGTAAAAGAGAAGTCATAACAACAAAGCCGCAGCTAGGAATTGATTTCGGGGCGGGCTTTTATCAGGACCAAACTTTTACTGAACCTTTTCAGAAAAACGTTTTTTCGTCCAACTTGATCGGGTTCCAATCGAAGACATAATTATTATAACTATTTGAAAAGCAAAACGAAACGTGCAATAAGAAAGAAAACTATGGTGAGATAAAACGCTAAATTAAAGAGCCAGCGCAGCGAGCGCCAATTTTTATTAAAACATTTTGGGACATCCATGGACGAGTGTAGGTATATCTACATTTTAACTTTCTATTATTAATCAATTATTTTGCTTCATTTCTGAGGCGTTTGAACTGAACCCCCTACGGTAATAATAAGTACACTGATACGAAGTGAACAAATTATCGAGCTACGTTTCTAGGAGAAGTGTAGGTATCCTTATAAAATACCGAGACAAATATTTTAACATAATAGTCTTGCCTGGGAACAGTTTAATATCAGGCCAATTTTAATGAAAATATACTGTTATTGCCTAGCATGTTCCACGTACACATCATTCTTTATTTTGTATTATTTTTCCAAGAGCTTTGTGCGCAACGTCTCCAACAATTTCAATGTTGTATACATTATATAAGTTAATGTTTTACTTTCGAATTTTGTCTTTATAATACCTACATTTTTTTAAATATCTAAGGTGACCATATTTTCCTAAGACCCTGCCGGGTCACAACTTGGGTGAAGGGAAAGGTGAAATAAAAACAAAACGTGATAGACAATTTTTCGTGAAAATTCTTCACAACTCGTCTTGAAATTAATTTTACATTGAAGAATATCTTCCAAGTGTCGACTCCAAAGTCACTCGTCGTCCGTTTATAGCGAGGACATAAATGCGCTCTAACTTGCGTTGTGTATGATTGATTGTTTCATATCTGTTGAAAAATCTCATAGCTCCGGGAACGTAGGGCTACCACTGTTGAAAACGGTAACATATCCCTATGTATAGTACCCGACAGGAAATATTGCATTTCAGCGTTGTAGAGCGTCGTCTCTGCAACACATACTTTAAATGAAGTTTCATCGGTCTCAACGACGGAGAGAACACTCTACGAAACTATTGTCTCTTTCTAAAGTTCGATGTACAATATTTTCTGTCGCGTACTGTGTCATGTCTGAGTTCCCGCAGGAAGAACTCAAAAGATGCCGAGCGTAGGTAGCTCTTACAAGTTATAATGCTTTTACTGTCTTGAAATGTATTTAACAATGGTAGATGCATCCGACTATTCGTAAGTACTGGTAAAAGTTTATTCGAATAAAAAGATTTTTATTTTTATTTTATTTTTATAATATATCGCCTTTATGATACTATTGTTAATAAAATGAACAACTAAATACAACTCATACTTATCCAAGAACAAAGCATTTAGGAAAAGGGGTAAAAAATACAATAAAACTAAACTAAGTATAGGGCAGATTTTGAGCAAAGTAGGTTTACCTTTTTATCGGGTTGTTATAAAGTTTTATGTTACAGTTAGTACTGTTACTATAAATCGAGTCCCTGCGGTTAGGTGATAAAAGCATCATAAATCATAGTTATCCATCGAGCAATACGTTAAAGAGTCGACATAGCGCTGTTGTGTGATACAAAAATCACTGAATACTGAAAACTAAAAACTAAGAACGATGATCTAAAAACTATGAAGCGAGAAGAGATTAATTTCATCGTACGATCCTTGCCAATTAGGACGATGACTATAGTGGGATATTCCACAAATTTCTCGTCCACAAATTAAAAGATACACAGGGAGAGCTATGTTATCTCTCTCAGAGATAAAATCCGGAACGATCCGACCGACATAGCTCATAGGATTAGCGCTGAAGTGGCAATGGGCAGGTCATGTCTGTCACAGAACTGACGGCCGTTGGGGCTGACATGTTCTGGAGTGTAAACCACGAACTGGCAAGCGCAGCTTGGCTCCAACCCGCTGGTCCGATGACCTGAAGAAGCGGGAAGCGGGTGGATTAGAAAGACGGAAGACCGTGTTTGGTGACGCACTTTTGCAAAGTCCTATGTCCAGCAGTGGACACATACAGGCTGATGTAATGGAATGGAAAGTTAAAAAATATAACAGTTAGAAAAACTTCTTCAAAAATCAATTTTTTTTCGGATTTCAATGTTTTCACAAACGAATTTCGGGATAAATACTTATATATATTTAAAAAATCCGGTATTCGAAAGCCCTAGTGAGAAGATACCAGGATTTTGCTTATTAGAAAGCTACATAATATTTTGGACTAAGTGGTCCGGTAACTTAACTCTGAAAAGCGTGGCGTATAACTTCTCCCTTTCAAGGGAAGGAACACCGTTGCATTTTGTAGTTATCACATAGATTTGGGTCAAGGCAGCCTCACAATGGCGAATAGATGTAACTTATAGTCGTAATGGTGGGAACCTCCCAGGCGTTTGGGTAATTTTACAAATGGCTAATGGAAGACGGTGCCAAGTTACGGCTAGAAAGCGAGGAATCTGTTATTTTTGTGAACCACATGGGTAGGTACCTCTACCTACTCGTATTTCTAAAAGAAAAACTTACCAAAAAAATTAAGAAATCGCTCTAGTTAGAATAGAAAATAGATCCAAAAAGTCATCATTATATCAAGTGCTCAATTCATCACGCTGGCTGCTACTTGTTCACCTCTCAGAATGAGAACGGTTTAGGCCATAGTCCACCACGCTAGCCAAGTGCGGTTCGGCATAGTTTACACACCGTTGAGAACATCATGGAGAACTTTCAGGCATGTCGGTTTCCTCACATGTTTTCCGCCATTGATCAGAAAGTGTGCTAGTTCAAAATCATAATTATGATAAGGTAGATAGTGTCTGCTCGTGTCTATGAAGGCCACAAGGCACACCACAGCTTACAAGCTCACATGATAACTTGTGCCATAGGGCAGTACTTTAGGTACCTATATTGAATGTCGAGCTACAGAAATGACCTTGCGATGGGCCCGAGCATTTAGAAAGGAAGAAACGGACCTTGTATGGTGACCCGTCCCGAAAGTAGGTGTGAGCAAGTTGCATTGCGCATCACTTTACTAGATTTCGTAATAATATTTATCTATAACTTGCTATCTGTGACACCGTCCCAAATGAGTTATTTTCTTCACAGCGCTGTTTCTCTCCATTTATATAATCATATCCCGTGGGAACTCTTTTACTTTCCGATAAAAAGTAGTCTATGTTCTTCCGCGGGATGTAAGCTAACTCTGTACCAAATTTCATCAAAATCGGTTAAAATGTTGGGCCGTGAAAAGCTAGCAGACAGACAGACAGACACACTTTCGTATTTATAATATTAGTATGGATTAGTATGGATAAGTAGACATCCTTTGTAGGTGCCGATGTTGGCTCTATTTAGGTACAAGTACATATTATCTAGGTATTGTACGATCTATCCTAGCCTAGCCTAGCCTAAAATGAAATATGTCTACTACTATATATTTAAGTACCTATACCGTCCAATAAATAAGAAGCAGGTTAGCCTTCTACAATTATTGTGACTATAAACGCTGATTGACTAAAAAGCTAGAAGGTGCCTTAAGTATTATATTATGCCGTGTTTGCTTGTTGGTTTGTCTTTCAATCAGGCTTCAAGGGATGGACAATACCTAGAGAGTGTAATACTTTCTATGCCGGAAAATCAAGGAGTTCCCACGGAATTTTTGGATACCTAAAGTCACGCGGACTAAGTTGGGGCTAGGTCATCATCTAGTACCTAAGTTGTAGCTAAATAATTGCTTTAATTTCGAGAAGAATTTTAATACTCAGCACTCCTCACATACCTACTTCAATGAGGCGGTTTTCTTTACGGCCGGCGTAGAAAACTTATTTCGAACTTAAGCTGCTTAACGAGCCGAATTGCGCCTATGAATGTAAATTTGATATTGCGTTTTTACTTTAAAGTTTTTAGGGTTCCGTACCTCAAAAGGAAAAACGGAACCCTTATCACATTGTTGTCTGTCTGTCTGTATATCTGTCTGTCTGTCAAGAAACCTAGAATTATAAAATTTGGCAGGTTACCTACCTTATAGCAGTCATTAGGGGGAAAATCTGAAAACTATGAATTTGTGGTTACATCACACAAAAATAAATAAGTTGTGATTAATGATCATGAACTAAAAATTAGTATGTTTAATTTTAAAAGTAAGATAACTAAGTATTTCAAGTGGGGTATCATATGAAAGGGCTTTACTTGTACGACATTTGTTGTATGATAAATGTAACGTAATTATGTTCTGGCCTATGCGCTTTATCCCAAATGCTATTTACGTAACCTCTGCAGAAACTCCCACGGCACCAATGCCATCATGACCCGCCAACATGGCCAATGCAATCACATGATAAGTTTTTCTCACTACCTACTTGTTGTTTCCTTACTAGTATTCGGACATTGAGAGACAACACAACACTTTGTAAAGAGCTTTGGACATATTTGCCCAATGCTCTTGTCCAATGCACTTAGCGAACGTATGAACAGTATCTCCAGGATGCAAGCTATCTTTGCACCCAAATAGATGATGCCAATTTCGTTAGCTGCAGATTACCCGGGGAATCTGCAATGAATCAATTTTTGACACGTTTAAGGACTTGACTAGGTAGGTAATAATAGAATAGAATAGAATTTATTTTTATTCAAGTAGACTTATTACAAGTTCTTATGAATCGTTAACTAGTTTAATTTACCACTGGTTCGGAATGCCGTTCCTACCGACAAGAACCAGCAAGAAACACGGCGGTTGCTCTTGCCTGAAAGTTCTCCATGTTCTCCAAGTTCTCCAAGTCATCCATATGCAGAATAAACGTATAACAGGCTCTCAGTTAATGCATATTAGAGGTAGGAAGTCATAAATTATTTGCCATAGATTTTTATTACCTACCTATGATGAAGAATCGATAGTAAGTAGGTAACCTACTTAGTACCCTAGTATCCTACGATATCTATAGTAAAGTAAAGTAAAGTAAAGGTAAGGTTTAGTAAATCTATAGTAGTATGTACCTATAATTAAAAAGTTAATTAAAGACAAGCGCAAAGAAAATTGATATTCTGCTGTTTCCTCAAATGAACTTGAAACGATTCTTAATCTAAGTTTGAAACATAAAAGAAAGGTCATTTCATTGACAAAACAAGGCTCTTATATGCTCATCTATACTAATTTAATATTGATACTAATAAATAAAATTGAAGTGTCTGTCTGTAATTTCGAAATAACTACCTCATATTAAGCTCATATGGTTATTTGAAGTGTACCATAACTGAATCAAACGTTTTTATAATTTTTGTCTATTATTCTCCCGTATTCTGACGGGACTTTCACAAACAAGTAGAAGATTAACCAGGGAGTAACATAGGCTACTTTTTTAACCGACTTTCAAAAAAGGAGGAGTCGTGTTTTTCTTACTAACTATTTGTATACATCGAAATCTCTGACATTACTGAACCGATTTGCGTAGTTTCTTTTTTCTTTGCGACGTTATCTAAATATATAAAAGGAAAAGGTGACTGACTGACTGATCTATCAACGCACAGCTCAAACTACTGGACGGATCGTGCTGAAATTTGGCACGCAAATAGTTATTATGACGTAGGCATCCGCTAAGAAAGGATTTTTGAAAATTCAACTCTTGAGGGGGTGAAATAGGGGTTCGAAATTTTGTGTAGTCCACGCGGACGAAGTCGCGAGCATAAGCTAGTTCCATAATAAAATTAGATTCCAACTTGTCTATCCTGATGCTGCAGGGAACCTGAACACCTAAATTGATGGGATTTAGAAACTGTCGGTTATTAATAATTGATATTGGAGGTACCTACCAAGTACACTATCGTTGAACTCGAAGGCCCAACTCCTAAACCCTGATACTGTAAGGAATTGCAATCCTAAATCGTGGTGATTTTAAAACTGGCCTACTAAGTCGGTTGGAAAAAGGAACAACTAAACCGATGCGCTACTAACATCCTAATCCTACTAACATTCCTATTTGCATTGGGCTTTGAAATGAGTATGTTACCTAGTTTCCGGCGGGACAGGAGTAGAGAAGGCGGGTAAAGACTCGGAGAGGCGCGAGGGGTGCAACGGATCGACGTCATTATTTTGCGTGGATATTACCTATAGTAAAGTAAAGCTATAGTAAACCTATAGTAGACCTGGAAAATGGAGAGTGACATAGGCTGCTTTTATCTCGGAAAATCAAAGAGTTCCCACGGGATTTCTAAAAACCTATATCCACGCGGACGAAGTGGCGGGCATCATCTAGTTTCCGAATATAAAGAGAATCCGATTGTACTTGGTATTGGTAAACATAAGGCTTGAGTGAACGTTTACAAAAAGTGCTTTGACCTCATAGGAACATAGGAATAATACGTTTATCCAGAGGCGGATTAAATTTCGAAAGCGCCCTAGGCAAGTAGGTACCTCATAGGCGCCCCTCTAACAGCCATATTAAAGAAGAGGCAGTTTCGGTCACTCCAAGAAAATATTACTTAGTACGGTAGGTTGGCCAGGTAATGGAACTCTACATGATCGCGCGCGCCCCTTCGTAACCTCGCGCCCCTAGGCACGTGCCTAGTTTGCCTTAGGTATGATCTGCCTCTGCGTTTATCTATGTTTCGCCCCAGCCTCAGCTTGTTTTAATGTGCCTCTATTAAACAAAAGCTATTGGCGTATCGTCCGCTACTTACTTTGAAAAAACCCTTAATAAAAAAATAAAAAATAAGATAAAATATTTCTACAACAGAGATACGATTACAATACATTTGTACCTTGCCTTTAGATTAAAAAGATAATAAAACTGGAAGAATCTATACTTAATTACTTACATATTATTCTAAAATATTCTGCAGTGGTTTTGCCGATGTTAAACAAAGTCACATTTAAATATTACGGTCGTTAAAATTCGAACCACGTCTTGAAACATAAACCTGTATCCGAGCCACAACCATGTACCTACCTACTAGAGAACTCAAGAGATATAAAGCAGAAAGAGGTGTAAAGTGACACATCTAGGAGTAGACACATAACTGAAGGGAATCTTGACCTCCGACACTAGAAGCTGACCCAAAGGCCTCGCTTTGCAATTTCGTACGTATGAAAAGCAAAGTGAGCACGGCTGTAAAGTATCCGTATTAGTCCGTCCCCAGGATGCAAGGCATCATCTCTGTAACAAATTTCGAAAAACATGAAACGGCTACAGCATACTTTAAAAATCCCGTGGGATCACAACGATTTAGGCATGGAATTCCTTGCAGCATCAGGGCTGAAGAGTTGGGTCCTCGAGTTCAACGATAAAGTCTTTACTTGGTAAGTGCCTCTAATATCAATTTATAACCGACAGTTTCTAAATCGTATCTTATCTAGATTGAGGAGTTGGAATCCATTTTTTTATAGGACAATGTCATAAAGTTTCTCTATCGATTAAAAAAATATACGCAAATTGGTTCAGAAATCTCGGAGTTTTCTATGTAGATATGTAGAAAGATTCAACTCCTCCTTTTTTAAAAGTCGGTTAAAAAGTAGACTATGTTACTCCTTGGTTAATTTTCTAGTTGTCTGTGAAAGTTCCATCAAAATAGGTTCAACCGTTCCGAAGATTAGCTCGTTCAAACAGACAGATAAACAGACAAAACAGTTAAAATAACCATATGACCTTAATTAATAATATTAGGTAGTTATGAGCTTGATTTTAGGAAGCGATTACTACCCTGTATTTTATGGACCCGTGGTCCAATAGTTTGACAGTGAAAAGCTGCTTATAATCTCTCCCCTTAGGGTAGAACTGCGTTACATATTTTAGCGCAGATTAAATAAAATAAGTACAGCGTCTTCACCGGATCCTCATAAATATTGCCTGGACAGAATATACAAAGAACATCCGGCGTGTTTATTCTTTTGTTTTAAGTTTAAAATAATATACTAGTGTTGTGAAGGCGGACACTATCTTTATATTATTAAGGTAGCATCACATTCACATGAAGGAATGCTCCAATTCCTTTGACTAAATGTGTATAGGAACATGTTTATTGTATATCCTCAAATCAATTTAGATAATATGATGTATGTGGTGGATAATAACAATTTTGCAACCTACGGCAGTATTCTATGAAGATAATCCCCTTTCTTTTATCATCTGTCAAGAATCGATCTGTCGATTACGAAAAATCTACATCAATCATTGCTACAGCCTCAATTGCTGTGATTGGTAGAATTTATAGTAATTTTGCCTCAACAATGCATTTTAGCCAATAGCGAGAGAGTGTCGACCAATCAGAGGTGATTGCGATCGTTACAATGTAGAATGTCATTTTAACGTAATCAAGCCGCTAAACTCTGATCGCCCTTTTTCAATCAAGAATATTCACACCCATAGATAACAGTAGTTCACAGTTCACACCCAAAAAGCCCATTCATATCGACTCTACCGACCTGACAAGGAATCCAATCTAATCCAATCCAATCTATCAGCCTGTTTGCGTCCACTGCTGGACATAGGCATTTCCAAGAGCGCGCCACCAAACACGGTCCTCCACCTTCCTCATCGCCTATGTTGGTCACTTTTGTTCTTCTGCGAATATCCTCTTTCCGGATTTTATCCCTGAGAGTGATACCCAACATAGCTCGCTCCATAGCATGCTCAGCGACTTTTAGACCTCGTTTACAGAGACGCGGGGCGTCGCGCGTTGCGATGGGCGGCGCGGCCCGCAGTTAATTTAAACATAATATTATGGCGTTGTATGAGTGCGTTTACGGGAAGCAATTTTATACGCGTTTGTTTGAGATGGAGCGTTTTTTGCGGCCGAGCCCGCGTATAGCATCGACGCGTCCCACGCGGCGTTCATCGTGGCGTTCATTGGCACGCGGTGGCAATTCTCGATGAAGCGATGCCCGCAGCGGAACCTTCTGCCAGTCTTTATTTGGAAATCGCGCGATGCCCGCCGCCGCGTGTAACGCTACACACTTCAAGGATTCGCCACGGGCACAGCGGCGGGCACCGCCACTCTTCCCGCCTCGCATCTCTATGAACAACATCGTATATTGCCATAATATGTTTGTGATTACGCGTGCGATGCTAAGTGTCGCTTCACGCGCCGCCGCACCGTAAACAAAAAAACGTACGACGCGCAACCGCCCCGCGTCTCCGTAAATGAGGCCTTAGTTTGTGGACAAGGAAGGACGGGGTGAAATGCGAGTCAAAGTAGCACCTTAATATTTACCTTTCTAGAATTATCTGGATCTTGCAAGTTACAATACAAGTCTTTCGTGTTTGTTGCTGGGAAAAACGCAAGCTTAGAAATGCTAGACAGCTTCCTTAAAATTTATCGGTACAAACTTCCGCAGTCGGTAATGTAAGTTTCATAAACTTGTAGTACTTACCTATTTCCAAGATGTTTCTAACTAGCAGAACTAATCGTACAGCAATTTAGAAATAAGTAAGTTAAATCGGATTTTTTTTTTAAACTAACAAGCTACATAAATAGCTTACTTGACCTATGATCTATATAACTTATTTATTTGAGTAAATATTTAAAAAGCTTTAAAACAAAAAACTCTACAAAGATTTTTTAAATAAATATAATGAACATAATCTACGTTTTGCAAAATATAATTTTTGTGTAAGTAGGTATAAGTATTAAAAGTTAAAACATGCCGTATCAACATTCCAGTACGCATCGTCACCTTGAGGACAGACCTTGGCTTTACGAGCGTCAATAAAAAAAGAAAGAAAAAGTAAAACCTCTTTGCATTTTTATCCTCACAGAAAGACAGCTAAAGTAGGTACCTACCTAACCTATTTTTGCTAGAGATGAATTTCATCAAAGTAACGCCTGTGGCATAAGCTGTTATAGCCTAGTGGTTAGGACGTCCGCCTTCTAATCGGAGGTCAGGGGTTCGATCCCGGGCACGCACCTCTAACTTTTCGGAGTGCGTTTTATTTAATTAAATATCACTTGCTTTAACGGTGACAGAAAACATCGTAGGAAACCTGCATGTCTGAGAGTTCTCCATAATGTTCTCAAAGGTGGAAGTCTACCAATCCGCAGCCAATAGCCAGCGTGGTAGACTATGGCCAAAACCCATCTCACTTTGACAGGAGATTCTCTCTCAGGCTCTGTAGTGAACCGGTGATGGGTTGATCATGATGATGATGAACGTCTGTGGAGACAAGGCGAGGAGACAGCTAGACGTAAATAAGTTTGTAAGTTCGAACCTTGTTCGAACAACGTCCAGTGAGCTATTATCGTAAGTACTTTCTATTCATCAGACTGGCTTCGTAAGAGAGTGTGCTAAGGACACAGACTACTTGGTTTACTCCTCGGTGGCTAAGGAACTATTCGATCTGGCTCTGCCTTCGCCATTTTACTATCGAACTACGAGGCATCGCAAGTGTCTGCAGTTGCACCCCTACATACCTACGAGTACCTACTCGAAATTCCACAAACTCATGCTAAGCGATTCGCTTCCTCGTTTCTAAAACTGCACTGGAGGAAACTAGAATACTAGCTTTAAATAATTATTATAGACTAGCTAGCTGATGCCCGCGACTTCGTTCGCGTGGGTTTAAGTTTTTATTAATCCCGTGGGAACTCTTTGATTTTCCGGAATAAAAAGTAGCCTATGTCAATCTCCAATGCAAAAAATCAGGTCAATCCGTTACACCGTTGCGACGTGATTGAAGGACAAACCAACAAACAAACACACTTTCGCATTTTTAATATCGGTAGTGATTTCGTTCAAAAAGTCCAAAAAAGATTTGAGGTTCAATCTATGTATTGTATGGGGAAAACGAATGCAGGAATGGCAATTCTTCTACTTAGTAACTCTTCGCCTATCATCATGAGTAACCCATCACCGACTTACTACAGAGCATATGGGTCCCGTCTCCTGTCAAGTGAGAAGTCTCGCCTGTAAAAATAATACTTACTTATCTTTTTAGTTTTGCATTTTCACTGTAGAATCATCGAGCACGAATAATTTTATTCCTAGAACTAGAATTAATTATTGGAGTTCCAGTATGCAGTGGCAACTGGCAAACAATCTAATGTTCCGCTTTACAGACAACAATCTATTGCGTCTCAATAATAATTATAGTTATTATGCATTCAAATATTATCTAAAATTCCAGTTTTTTATGGTTATTGATAACGAGGAAATAATTAACTCTATTCAAGAACTGAATTATAAGTAGGTGTACTTATTAATAGTTTATTTAAGAGTGAATAAACTATTAATAAGTACACCTACTTATTAGACTTTGTAAAGTCCTAAAGGCGTTATAAAGGCGATACAATGCTGGGAATCCAACGTGGGACACTAATTTGAGAGAGAGCGTTCTCATTACTGCGTTAAAAATCCCATTTTGTAAAAGCATTGACGACCTCCCTGGCGCAGTGGTAAGCGCTGTGGTCTTATTTGTGGGAGGGCCCGGGTTCGATTCCTGGCAGGGATTTGGAATCTTAAAATTTCTGGTCTGGTCTGGTGGGAGGCCTCGGCCGTGGCTAGTTACCACCCTACCGACAAAGCCATGCCGCCAAGCAATTTAGCGTTCCGGTACGATGCCGTGTAGAAACCAAAAGTGTATGTGTTTAATAAAAACTGCCATACTCCTTCCAGGTTAGCCCGCTCCCACCTTAGACTGCATCGTCACTTAACATCAGGTGAGATTGCAGCCAAGGGCTAACTTGTATCTGAATTAAAAAAAAGCATTACTAAATTTACTACCGCTACTTTATAAAACAAAAGCTCTACCACAACTTTTGTAGGGAAATAACCATTTACCAGAAAACGTCTTTTTTCATTGTACATTTTCCGGTTACTCGAATGACAATGGATAAAATAAAGTAGAACGATCTATTTATAGACGAAGATGTTCCAAAGCGAGGGTTGTGAATAAAAATGAGACCGTGGCCTGAGAGGCATAACAATCAACCTCAAACTGGTACGATAGTTTGAGAGCCGGTGGTAAGATTTTTACACAATTGGGTATTTTCCTACTTTTGAATTTGATAAATATTATTACTTTATTATAAACAAGATGATGCCCGCGACTTTGTCCGCGTGGATTTAGGTTTTTGAAAATCCCGTGGGAACTCTTTAATTTTCCGGGATAAAAAGTAGCCTATATTCTTCCCCGGGATACAAACTATCTCTGTACCAAATTTCGTCAAAATTGGTTGAACGGTTGAGACGTGAAATGCTAGCAGACAGACAGACAGACACACTTTCGCATTTATAATATTAGTATGGACTAGGATAAAAATAATGGTCAGTACGCTGAAAAATACTTATAAAGATTTACAAAGTTACAGGCATTTTAATTTTGGAGTGGGAAGGAAGGGAAATCTTCTATCCCTTTCTCGCAATACGAAAATTTGTATGAAACCGCACGAAGCTACTATGGCATTACTAAGGTGTGACGTCAAAATGCTATATTGCTATATCGCTGTCTAATCAGAAATATTAAAATGCTTATAACTTTTTTGTTGTTTGATCGATTTAATTAGTTTTTCCAGTTTACGTTATTATTTTTATCCTTGTTTATAATAAAGTAATAAAAAAATTCGAGTCAAATACCCAATTTGTCTGGTTCATACAAGCCTAAATGCTTTGGTGATGGCCTTGTAGTTAAGATTTTGGTCTTCTATTTGGGAGGTTTCAATCACACACTTCTAACTTTTCACAGTTATGCGTGTTTTTAGCAATTCTCTCTCTCTCTCCGGTCGTTCCTTCATTGCTGAAGATCGTGGTTCTGGCAAACTGCCCTCGAATGGCTTATCTGTTTCCATCGGCTTCTGTCGGTGGCCATTTTTATAATGTGATGAAATCCACACCTGCTGGACTCCTTTAGCTGGTCGGACCACCTAGTTGGTGAGCGGCCTCTCGGTCTTTTGCCCTCAGTGTTGCCCGTCACTATGAGCTTTTCTAAGCTGTCGTCCCCCCGCCGTATGCGTTTTTAGCAATTAAATATCCTGAAAACCTGTATGCCTGAGAGTTCTCTATAATATAGGTATTGTAAAAATATGGTGTGTGAAGTTTGTTAATCACACTTCTCCAACACGGTAGACTATGGCCTAAGCTCTTCTCATTCTGAGAGAAGATGCGTGTTCAGTAGTGGGCTGGGCCGGTGATGGCTTGAGAATTGAAATAATGTTGGTGATGATGATGCCTGGTAAGTTTTTTTCAATGACAAGTAACCTCATTTGCAATTGAAAGTAGCATCGGTTTTTTAGGGTTCCGTACCTCAAAAGGAAAAACGGAACCCTTATAGGGTCACTTTGTTGTCTGTCTGTCTGTCAAGAAACCTACAGGGTACTTCCGGTTGACCTAGAATCATGAAATTTGGCAGGTAGGTAGATCACTTCCCATCAGGTGTGATTGTGGTCAAGCGTATATCTATAATGAATAAAAATAAAAATAAAAAAATAAAAATGCTTATACTATTCGCTTACTACGCTTAGTTGGAGGAAAAGAGGTATTTTTTTAAGTTACACCTGACACTAAATCTCCGCCAGCTCCTGGTATACACCACTAAGTTCAATGATTCAACGCACAAACAAGTGGTGATACTCCTATCGATTTAAAAAGACAGCTTGCCGATTCACATTCGATATTAGTGAAGAGCGTTTAGCACAAGGTGGATTGCAATTGGCGAAACCAGGTGACTATTCTGTAAATTTTCCTGTCATTTTTTAACAAGGCCTAGGCTTAGCACCGAACTCGTGAATCGTAATATTAAAGAATCACTACTATTGCGGCTAATTCTGTTAAACACACTCTCTAAGTAAAAATATTTTTTACGCTGTTGATTACGAAGAAATAAATAAAATAAACTAAAATGACAGGTCTGTAGGTAGCTGTCCCTTTTAAAATGAAAAATTGAAAAATAAGGATTTTGAAACTGACAATTTAGTGTAGCTTAGAAATTGTGTGCTTGTATGCCCATTGTTGTAATTAGCTGAATTTATATGGTAATATTGCCGCAACTATTTAAATTTTTAGCCAATCTTAAAACATTGCCAGCGGATCAAATGTGATAGAGTAGAGACCAACTTTGGTGCTAGGCCTACAGGTCGCGATTAATCTCTTCAATCAAGCATTTGTCAACAATTTTGACAACGAATGAGCGCTCGATTGCCATCTCATCTGATGAATGACCATACAGTATAAGATAGAAGTATGTTCATTAACCTAGCGCTATCCTAGAAGACGCGCAGCAATTTTCAAACCCATAACTCTTATCAGTTTCTGTTCAGTTACGGTATTTAAACGATAAATTGGTTAGTGGTACGGCGTCATCAATAGGTAGTAACTAGCCACAATCAAAGCTTCCCATCATATCAGAAATGATCCAATCTAGGAATTATGATTTACCTAATTGACCCAGGCAGTAAACGTAATGCAAGACCTCCCATTTATGAAACCACAGCGTCTATCACTGTACCAGGGAAGTCGTCAAATCTCCATACTTAACTCAAGAGACCTAACAGCGACGATCTCGTTCGATACTAAGTTTTGTACTAAAAATACAAAATAACATCCAAGAAGTAGTTAATGGATGTATACACCCGCTGATTTAAAGAGGTAGCTAATTAATTCGCGAATGTTAATAATTACTAGCGTATTATGTCTAGTCGGGTAACCGAAGTGAAACAAGAGTGGTAAGTAACTGGTAAGTGACGTTCACATTCACCTGCGCCTGAGACGACTCAGTCATACTTGGTATACCGAACCAGTCGCTTCCATTTTCAAACGTGTTTCAAATTTTTTTCGTTTACTTTTTCCTCGAGTGCGTGTTGCCAGTTCCACAATTTTCATACGTGAGTTATTTTATTTTTTCTATTTTGTTATGAGCGGTTATTTTTTATTGAAGGCGTCTTTTATTTCTTAAGACATTTACCTAAAGCTTAGAAATAATAAAAAAACTTACCATAGAAATAGATGCAAACTTTTGCAAGTACATCTTGAATTTGAAAATGGTTTTAATTAAGTTTTCTGGTTTTACTGCCAAAACAGAAACAATAGACCTTTTATAAAATAAGCAGTACTAAATTCAGCTCAAACATTTTCTCTATTTTCCGCGAAATGTTTACTTTTTTTGTTTTTTAAAATATTTTGTGCACGTTTGAATTTATAAAGCTGAGAAATCATGAAAAAAGGACTTATTAATTTATAGTCTTACCGATCGATAATAATTTTAAGTTTCGTGTAACCTATAAAAGGTCTGCTGCGCAATTGCGGGAGAATGACAGCTACAATGTCACGATCACAATCATCTCTGATTGGTTAGCGCTCGCTCATTATTGGCTACAATGCATTGTTGCAACGAGAATCGCACAAATTCAGCCAATCAGAACATTTGAGATTGTAATAATGATTGATGCAGGTTTTAGACAATCGCCCTACAGATGCCGGAACCTAGAGCGGTAAAAATGCGTGAAAAAAAAAATTATGTCACAGATCGTGAGCACATGGATAGTGAAAGTTGTGTTCAAAGTGTAAAGATATATTCGTATGACTATTTTTACATAATAACATGTAATAATCGCGTATTATACAATGGAGATCGCACTAAAAATGATTCATTCATATTAATTAGCTAGTTAGTACCGGTTCGCATACCTAACAGCGTAAAATGTTAATATTATTTGAATAGAGGTGATTTATATATTAAGTAACGGGACTTCGTTGCGTAAATTTAGATTTTTGAAAATTCCGTGGGAACTCTTTTGTTTTCCGGGATAAAAAGTGCCCTATGTCACACTCCAGGTCTTTGCAAAAAATCACGTCGATCCGATACTTCGCTGCGAGTTGCGACGTGATTGAAGGACAAATCAACAAACCGTTAAACCAACAAACAAACACACGTTCGCATTTATAATATTAGGGATGGGTAGGGATTAGGTTTAGTGTTTAATCCTTTTAATTAGTTTTAAGTGAATATACTTGCAAATTGTATCCGATATTGATTAAGAATATTGTTACGGAGTTACGACTATTATATATTCTGTGGTTACGGGTAGTCGGTTTGCCTAGAATCTAGATATTTTATTTATAAATTAAATTTAAGCATCTAAAATGCCAGTCGTGGCATCGCTACCTTTTTTCCTCAGCTCATTAAATATGAAAAACAAGTTATCCTTTGCAAGCTAAGTTAATATTATCAGAAACATACCGAAATCCTTATGATCTAGTTGTGAACCTGATCAGCGATCACAGAGCAAGGAATTCGCAGATTATTATTACGCTGACCTTTCAGTCGAACTAGTTACATTCAATAGGGCTCGAATACTCCCTGTCGCAGACAGTCGATAAATTTAGAGCCTCAATAGCTCAGCGTTTAAAGGTGCGGACTGAAAAGGGCCTTGGACTGTAGTGATAAAATGACGTGATTATTTGTATAGCGGTAGTTTATGGGGCTAGAATTCATTATTAAAGAGAGTTATTTAAAAAAGCCGTGTTTTTAATCCTTTTTAAAATGATTAATTATTAACATTATGCTGTACGAAAAGCGATTAATGGCGTTACATGGCGTAAACAACAAATATTTTTCCATTTTTCAAAATAAAAATATTTTCCCGCCGAAATTACTCTATTTATATGTTAAGAAATTGAAAAAAATTGTTCTCTACTATTGATTTTTTAGCCTCATAAACTACGGCTTTACAAAACATATCATTTTGTTACTACAGTCCAAGACCCTAATCCGAAAAGTCACCGGATCAAACCCCACCCGTTGCACTATTGTCATACCTACTCTTAGCATAAGCTTTACGCTTAATTGGAAGGGAAAGGGGAATGTTAATCAAGGGCCGTGGCTAAAATAGTAGGTGAAATATAACAAATCGGCATCGGTCCGAAATTTCGGCCCATGCATTTGAATTACGGTCCTTTATCCACGCGACTTGGGAGACCTCTCGACCGAATGGCCGAGTTGCCCTTTTGCAATTTTGACGACAAATCGGGCACCGATTAGTCCACCACTGATAGAGTTTGACTCTATTAGTGCCGCTACATGATTTGATTTTATCAGGATTTGGTGGCGATATAAGCATGTCTGGAGTAGTCTGGATTTATCCATGATGATGGCAACTGTAGTGGGAACTACAACAGTGAGACAGGACTGGTTACATGTTATCGGTCTGTTGCAGGTGGACAAAAGTGTCTACAGCTTAGTTTCAATAATCTAACCTTTGACATAATTTGTTGTGTGTTGTGTTGAATGGACAATCTACATAATTAAGTAGACAGCCGTCTTGAGCTATTGTAAAATCAAACACCGCTTCTTAAAGCGGATTTTACAATAGCTAATCGTCTGTGTAGTAAGCTACACAGACGATTTCAAATAGATATCAGTCTCAGGTAAAAGTCAGTCGTTCGAGTGAGGCTTTATGCTAATTTATCGTAACATAAGGACTTTAATTTGTATGTATGAGCGGAGTCGAGTATATTTTGCTAAATGAATCGAGTCATGTTTGTTAATAAAAAGAGTCTGTTGAAGAAAAAACGAGCAATAAGTGAATACGCTATGCTTAGGTTAGGTAGATATATACGCATTTTATTTTACACAAGGGATACAGAATATAAATAACTAGCCCGCGACTTCGTTCGCGTGAATTTAGGTTTTCAAAAATCCCGTGGAAACCGGGGTGGGTTCACCCCGCACACCCGCACAGCCCCCGCGCTAATCCGGTGCGGGCGAGCGTGGGTGACGTGCGGGTGTGCGGGGCGTCCCCTCGCCTCATACCCCGATTGCCATCACTATACATCTTTACAGGAACAATAATACCCAAACCCAAAATAACCAAAATCAAATCTACAGCAAGAAGATATTAATATCTATTTGTTTTTATTAGTTCCCAAATATTGAATTCGAATTTTCCGATTCTGCGCTATAAGACCTTTAGCAGTGGCGTGCACAGACTTTGAAGCCAGGGTAGACATTAGTTAGGTAGGAACCAGTTTACTGGCAGGTCATAATGAAAATATGCATTGAGCTATTACAACTGGGGTACGCAGTGCATTTATGCCTCTATGACCTGCACGCCTCTGCCCATTAGCATTTACCATAGATTTTGTTGGTCTGTGGCGCTTAAAAATCTTTATTATTGTTATATTTGCTACATTGCCAAACTAGACTCGTTATCCAACACAATTGTCCAACCGCTAGGTATCGCTAACACTATCAACCTCTAAATAAAATGGAATTCGACGCACGTAAATGAATTGACTAACAGTTATATGCAAATTTGCACGCATGCATTATCAGCTCTAAATTAGGATAAAGGACATGCCTAGCGCACATAATATATTTGACACTAGATGATGCCCGCGACTTCGTCCGCGAAGATTTAGGTTTTTTAAAATCCCGTGTGAACTCATTCATTTTCCGAGATACAAAGTAGTCTATGTCCTTCCCCGGGATACAAGCTACCGCTGTACCAAATTTCGTCAAAATCAGTCTAACGGTTGGGCCTTGAAAGGCTAGCAGACAGACAGACAGACACACTTTCGCATTTATAATATTAGTATAGATGGATAGTCATAAGCATTATTAAGAATAGAGGTCAATAGAGATCTTGTGAGGATTGAGGACTCTCAAGGCTCCTTTTCATGGATCGATAGGACCGCAAGGCAAAGACACAAAGGCCCGCTTATCGGGAACTTTAGGGGATTTACATTTGAGATTTGCTGACATAAACTTACTCTTACATTGAATCTCAATAAAAGCCGCAAAAGCCCAACGGTCAGAGAGCGGACTGAAATCGGAAAAGTCGTAGATCTAAACCTCACCCATTTTCGAAAAATATTAGCTGTACGTTTTCAAAAATACCTTAGGTCTTCTCAGTAGAACCTGCTTTCCGAAACGGTGGTAGAGTCTTGACTTTTGATATCTAAATATTTAAAAGGAAAAGGTGACTTACTGACTGGCTGATCTATTAATGCACAGCTCAAACTATTGGACGGATAGGGCTGAAATTTGGCTTGCAGATAGCTATTATGACGTAAACATCTACTAAGAAAGAGTTTAAAAAAAATTCAACTCCTAACGGGGTGAAAAAGGGGTTTGAAATTTGTGTTGTCCACGCGGACGAAGTCGCGAGCATAAGCACATTATCATAAGTGGCACAGGCGGTCCTACAAAAAACAAATTCATTTCTACGCCTATTTCTCCTCTAACTTAACTTATAACTTACCAACTAACTAGGACTAATATTCTAGTCGAACTAATATGACTCTTTACCTAAACTAGACGCTTTGACGCTAACAAACGTCGTACAGTAATAGACTTCACGAGTATTGTACTTTTAAAGCTCGTGTGACCTAATCCCGTGTACCTAATGCTTATCCGTGACTCATGCACTTATTAGTAGAGATTTAGAGATATGATAAGAGACACACATGCTCTCTTTTTCTAGTAGAGTAGAATTCCTTCCAGCTCTCTTTCTGGGTGTCGCTAACCACAGTGGAGTGCACTTCATAGACGCAAAAAGGCAGTGCTTACCCTGAATTTTGAATAGGTAAGTGGTATATAAATAATATACTTAGTAAGTACATTTAGTATTTTGTTGAATTTTGTCTAAAAATATAAACAGTCAAATAAAATTGCGAAAATATTACCTAGTTGATCGTCAATTTACTGAGTGATATTGCCGATGGACGAGAGTCTTTGAAAAGTATAGTATATTAGTGTATTTAGTACCGAAAATGCATGCCCTGTGCACGCTACTGGTTGGCCATGTCTGCATTATACTTTCGCAGTTAGGTACACTTAGGCAAGAAATAAGGTATAAGAAGAATTCTTTTTGGACTCCAAAAGTTCGGGACTTAACCTTCTGGCCTCCAGCAACCCTTACTGACCTATTTCAAAAGTAGGGTATATTTATTCAGTGACAACATCAAGTTACTTACTAACCTACTTACTTTTCATCGAATCACCCAACTGAAAAATTAATATCATACCTACCTACCACACAGTCCGGCCTCAAACCCAATATCCGAATCTGTATATTAAGATGTTGGTTGGTTTTTGTTTGCGTCCGACAGAGAGATGCCAAAATGATACTAGAGTATCAATCAATGACATATTTATTAGGTACCATAGACATGTTACATTCATATTGCATGGAGTATACAACTCCTGTTCGATAAAGAAACAGACTATAAAATGCATGAGAGTGTAAGAAATGAACTAAGTGTCCTAGTTTTAAGTCTTCATATTAGATTCGTATGTAACATAATATAAGCATAATTGATGTATATTAGTGTGCACTCAACGACAGTCAGTAGTAATAAACTAGCTACGAAGCTATACGGTTGTGTTATTTCTTACGTACCAGCTACCTACCATATAGAAGACACTGTGATAGCCTAGGAGGACGTCCGCCTTCTAATCGGAGGTCGGGGGTTCAATCACGGGCACGCACCTCTAACTTTTCGGAGCTATGTACGTTTTAAGTAATTAAATATCAATTGCTTTAACGGTGAAGGAAAACATCGTGAGGAAACCTGCATGCCTGTGAGTAATCCATAATGTTCTCAAAGGTGTGTGAAGTTTACCAATCCGCGCTGCATGCCTGTGAGTACCTACTCCATAATGTTCTCAAAGGTGTGTGAAGTTTACCAATCCGCACATGGCCAGCGTGGTGGTCTATAGCCAAAACCCCTTCTCACTCTGACAGGAGATCCGTGCTCTGTAGTGAACTGGCGGTTGATCATGATGATAACGATGAATACAAAATGAGATCGGTAGGGCGATTGATTAAAACCTGCATCAATCATTATTACAATCTCAATTGTTCTGATTGGCTGAATTTGTGCGATTCTTGTTGCAACAATGCATTGTAACCAATAGTGAGCGAGCGTTAACCAATCAGAGATGATTGCGATCGTGACATTGTAGCTGTCATTCTCCCGCAATCGCGCAGCAAGATCTACTTCTCTATGGTCTACAGCTCAATGGCCACCGAGATATTTGAGACGAGTCGGGGCTGAGATAAAATCTCAATAAAGCTGTCTGAAATAAATACATTGAGACCATTCTGAGATGCTATTTTTAGTACCGACGTTACAAAAACATTATCTATCTGTCCTATAGTTGTCCTATAAAACTTGTTCGATTAATATCTTTTTGATGAAGATGCACGCGACTTCGACTGTAAACAAGATTATCTGATATTATAAATGCCAAAGTTATGAATTTATAGTCATTGTTATTTAATCATACAGACTGGTAGATCTAGATTATGTAAAAAGTACTCTGTGATCTAGATTTTGAGAAAAGCAGATAAGTTACCTGTAAGTTTCCTGTAAGTACTAACAATAAAGAAAGAAGATATTGCGCTATCTTATAATTATTATATCTATAAGATATGTTTAGTCTTTACACGAAGTTGCAGGCATTTAGTGAGATAAAGTAGACTGAGTTATATCTACATAGTAATATAGGTACATCTTATATATAAAATTCAAAGTCCTGACTGACTGACTGACATATATATCAACGCACAGCCTTAACCGCTGGTCTTAGAGACATGAAATTTTGAGGGTGTGTTCTTTGTAAAGAGTAGGTATCCACTAAGAAAGGATTTTTCGAAATTCTACCCCTAAGTGGGTTAAATAGGGGATGAAAGTTTGTACGAAAGTACGTCATTTTTCAAATTATTTGCATGAAAATTGGTATTTGGGTTTTCGGTCACAAATAAAGAAATACGTGTTCCAGGATTTTTGGAAATTCAACCCCCACCTCTATTTTCTAAATTCCACCCGAGCGAAGCCGGGGCGGGTCAGCTAGTCTAAGTATATAAAGGAAAAGCTGGCTGACTGGCCGATCTAACAACGCACAGCTCAAACTATACTGGACTTGTTTTTAGCAACGTTGTTATATTTGTTATAAGTTTTTTTTGCGACGTGAACGTCTCGTCGTGAATCTTAGGTAAGTACCTAACTTATCGACAGATTACGGATAGATTGAATACTTATTTCAGCCGTAAGCCTTTAAAAAACCGACCAAGTGCGAGTCAGGCTCGCGCAACGAGGGTTCCGTACTACAGTCGTATTTTTTCGACATTTTGCACGAACTCAAAAACTATGATGCAAAAAAATAAATAAAAATCTGTTTTAGAATGTTCAGGTAAAGCCCTTTCATATGATACCCCACTTGATATAGTTATCTTACTTCGAAAATTGAAAATACTAATTATTAGTTCATGACCACAATTTAATTTTTTTTTGTGTGATGTACCCCTAAATTCACGGTTTTCAGATTTTTCCCCTTATGTCTGCTATAAGAACTACCTACCTGCCAAATTTTATGATTCTAAGTCAACGGGAATTAGTACCCTGTAGGTTTCTTGACAGACAGACATACACACAAACAGACAGACATGCAAACAGACAGACAACAAAGTGATCCTATAAGGGGTCCGTTTTTCCTTTTGAGGTACGGAACCCTAAAAACCCGCTTGTAAAGGCCAACATTAAAAACATTACAGCTTTAAAAGCAAAACTAGGTAATATATACAAAAAACGTACGATTCCATTACTTACCACATATTGTATAACCAGAAGTAGAAGCGGCAAGTTGGTATTTACACAAACAACCTGTCATCAAGAAGATTACCGAATTCGATGCGGCTCGGAATCCTGAATAGTATTACATAATGGAATCTTACAAGTTAATACGACGCTCATACAGAGTTATATCCACTGTATAGCCATCATACAATTCGGATTAATCCGTAAAAGACTGCCATCCTAGCCGTAGAGATAGCACAGCCGATATTATTCTCTTCTAACAACTGATTAAGTAGCTATGTAAGGATCAACCCATTATTATCACTACGTAGTATAAAAATTACATTATAACAAAACAGCAGCTATACCTAAGTACACCTGTTTTCGACAAAAAAAATCAAGCCATAGCTAAGTATACCTGTTTTCGGCAAAAAATCAAGCTATGGCTAAGTACACCTGTTTTTGGCAAAAAAAAACAAGCTATACCTAAGTACACATGTTTTCGGCCAAAAAATTAAGCTATATCTAAGTACCTGCACCTTTTTTCGGCAAAAAAACAAGCTATACCTAAGTACACCTGTTTTCGGCAAAAAAATTAACCTATACCTAAGTACACCTGTTTTCGGCAAAAAAATCAAGCTATACCTAAGTACACCTGTTTTCGGCAAAAAAATTAACCTATACCTAAGTACACCTGTTTTCGGCAAAAAAAAACAAGCTATAAGTATCTAAGTACACATGTTTTCGGCAAAAAAATCAAGCTATATCTAAGTACCTACACCTGTTTTCGGCAAAAAATCAAGCTATACCTAAGTACACCTGTTTTCGGCAAAAAAATTAACCTATACCTAAGTACACCTGTTTTCGGCAAAAAATCAAGCTATAGGTACCTAAGTACACCTGTTTTCGGCAAAAAATCAACCTATATACCTAAGTACACCTGTTTTCGGCAAAAAATCAAGCTATACCTAAGTACACCTGTTTTCGGCAAAAAAATTAACCTATTCGGCAAAAAAATCAAGCTATACCTAAGTACACCTGTTTTCGGCAAAAAAATTAACCTATACCTAAGTACACCTGTTTTCGGCAAAAAAAACAAGCTATACCTAAGTACACCTGTTTTCGGCAAAAAAATCAAGCTATACCTAAGTACACCTGTTTTCGGCAAAAAATTAAAACTCGCTACAAGAAAAAACAAGACGGTATTATTAAAAGGTGAAAGTCTCAAATCATAAATAACTGAAATATAATTTTTGTCAATCACAAAAGTTTCACGACACATAATCCAATCTAACCACTCGACAGTTTAGTGGGAAATAATTATCTAATTACACGTATCGTAAACAGATTTCTGTTATTTCTTCGCGCCTAGAAATCTATCTGATACGTGCGAGTCACGCGAATGTCACAGCACATTCACTTGTTAGTTGTTACATAGCGGAAAAAGATGCCTCGCTATGTTTAAAAAACCGGTCAAGTGCGAGTCAGGCTCGCGCAACGAGGTTCCGTACTACAGTCGTATTTTTTCGACATTTTGCACGATGATTCAAAAACTATGATACAAAAAAAAACATCTGTTTTAGAATGCACAGGTAAAGCCCTTTCATATGCCCCACTTGATATAGTTATCTTACTTCGAAAATTGAAAATACTAATTTTTAGTTCATGAACACAATTTAATTTTTTTTGTGTGATCTAACCCTAAATTCACGGTTTTCAGATTTTTCCCCAAATGTCAGCTATAAGATCTACCTACCTGCCAAATTTCATGATTCTAAGTCAACGGGAAGTACCCTGTAGGTTTCTTCATTTCTTGACAGACAGATGGACAGACAGACAGACAGAGAGACAGACAGACAACATTTGTGTGATGTAACCACAAATCCACGGTATTTAGATTTTTCCCCTAATGTTTGTAAGACAGCACGGCTGCTTACAGTTTGATATACGTTCTTTGGATGCTAGATTTGATTTCGAATAAGTCATTTTCGGTATTTTAAGTAAGTTGCTTAAAAAATTATGTTCCGCTGTTCCGGTATTAAAGATTGAAGAAACCTACCCTTTCTATTTACTTAATAATAATTTTATTGATAGCTCAGTCATTCAAGGAAAAACGTGGAGATTTTTTTAAAGTCCATATAATATTACGGTTTGTTTAAACATGATTCAGAGAATATGCCATGACTTATACTGTTACATAAACGCCAAATAATAATTTATTTAGTGTGTAACTAACGAGTTTCTAAAACAATATCCGCTATTTGTATTCGATGTGTTGTTTCTAATCGATTTAGTAATAATTGTAAGGCAACTCGTGTTCGATGTCTTTTCTTTCGTAATAAGTATTTGGTTAAAATTATTATAGGTAGGTATTACGTACGATAGTACCATGGTACGCGACTTCGTCAAATCCAGTTGGACCTCTTTGATTTTCCAGGATAAAAGTAACCTATGTTGCCTTCCCGGGGATTCAAGCTCTGTTAAGCCCGGTATAATACATTACTACCTAAGTAAGTAAGTATATGAATTTATTGCAAATATTTTATGCATTAGGAAGAGTTCAACAATAATGCAGGATGGAATTTTTACCAAGTTAGGATTAATTGTAGTGCCACTTATTGCTTTTAACTACCGTGGGAGAATTCTTAACCTTTAACGTGGAACTTTTTGTTTCATTCTAGTTGCATAATGCATTCCATGTTGATCGCAATTAGTACTCGAGACGGCGAAGAATAATTAAATTATGCTGCCAGAAAGGTCTAAAATTACTCTCTCTTTCTTCTGTTTTACAAATATGCATATTCTATATATTAGGTACATACGAAAGTGTGTCTATCTGTCTGCCAGCTTTTCACGTCCCATCCGTTTAACTGATTTTGACGAAATTTGATACAGAAATAGCTTGCACTACTTAAGCTATTTTTTGTCTCGGAAAGTTAAAGAATTCTCAAGGGATTCTTAAAAAAACCTAAATCCACGCGGATGAAGTCGCAGGCATCATCTAGCAGGTAGGTATATTTAGATAAATGTATATCTTGTTTGCTTGCTGTTAAAAATGTTATGTTTATCTTGGAAAAAATTTAGGTATATTACTTTTACGATCAGGGCAATATTAGAGCTTTATAAACACAGCTTTCTTGCTACATAAATAACCTTATAAGTCTAGAGAAGATTTAGAGAATTTACTTTATTTCATCTCACGGAAAACTCCCCGGATGTTTACGACTTTAGTTTTTGTCTGTTTTTAGGGTGCCGTAGTAAACAAGGAACCCTTATAGTTTGGCCATGTCCGTCCGTCCGTCCATCCTCAGTCAATCCCAGAGACTATTAGTGCTAGAAATCTATAATTTGGCATGGGGTATAAATATTAATCACGCCAACAAAGTGGTGAAATAAAATTGTGATAAATAATTTTTTTTACATGTAAAATGGGGATGGTTTTTTTTTCTCGTCTACCCCATAGCGTGGGGTATCGTTAAATAGGTCTTTTAAAAATATTGTGGGTGTGGGAACATCATTTTTCGATTTCTAGATCCGTTTGAAAAATATGATGTTTTAAAGTGATAATTTTTATTAGAGTCAAGTGTCCCCCCCTGTATCAGCCAAATGGTAGTATATAGGAACGTGAAAAAATTCACAGCTGTACTATATATTATAATCAATTATCAAGGAAAACTATCATGACTAAGTTGTGACTACGGAACCCTACACTGCGTGTGGCCCGCCACGCACTTAGCCGGTTTTTTGCTAAAGTAATTACATCCTATTTCTTACGGGTTTTGAGTGAATATTTTATTAAGCATTTAAGTAGAAATTCTGTCTACCTAGACATCTATGTAAACACGGGCACTAATCTAAAGTTGATTTCTACATTTGCTTACTTGGAAAAGTAAACACTAATTTAAGCATTTTCATCCCATCCCTTATAAATAGTTCAGTATATTAATAGGGCATTAAATTTAAATAAAATAATGCATAGCATGATGTATATATAACCAATGTACCTATTAAAAATATACGTCTTTAGAGAATATTAATTTCATTCAACCCACCTTTGTTCCGGCATACATAATGTAAGTAAATTAAATTAGAACCATCTTTATATCCCCATTAAGGGAGCAAGGTACGCTATCGTTACATTCCACCGACTTCCATTTCCAAGAAAATATATCTCAGGTCAATATTTGAACCTTCTTAATGAATCCCTCCCTTTCCCTTACTGTAAATTATATTTGAACTTTCGTACCTCCTTTGTTACAATATTTATGCTGCTAGATTTTTCTACCAGAGTTCAAAGGTCTGGTTCAAAAACAGTTTTATAATTTGTCTATCATCATCACCCAATCGTGTCACACTGACTCGTTGGGAAGTTCAAACTCATTGTTTTTTTCCCATCGAGTCACAGTTACTATAGTTGCAACTTTTTTATTCACTGTAATTCCCTACGAGTCACACTGTAGCTAGGGTGTGACTCGTTCGGATTTTTTTTCGATGGATTCCCAACGAGTCACACTGTTACACGATTGGGTGTGACTCTTTGGAAACCCATCTTGTTTTTCTGTGTAAAGTACCTACTAAATATATATGAGATTCTAGTTCACTTCAATTTTTTAAGTACATAAATTAAAGTAATTCAGGTACTCGATTTGTATAAGTTTTTCTATTTATGGCAGATTTTCATCAAACAAAGGCCATCTTGATTAAACCATCTAATAAAGACGTAGGTACATCTTCAAATCGGTCCATCGATCCGTTCGAACGATGCCACAGACAGACAAAGCAATCAGTCTTACGAGCTTACGAGCATAATCGCAGATAGGTACCTACCTACTCTGTAAATGTGATTATATTTAAGTTACACTCCTCTTTTTGCGTCGGACCGTAAAATTATTATTAGTTCTTGGTAAAGGGCAAAAATAAACCTAAATATTTGATGCGTATTTGTTATTCGATTTCCTATATTAGATAAATTTTCCTCGGAGGGAAACAGGTCGCGCGTGTCTTGAAACGTGGCCGTTTTGGAGGTCCACGGACTTTATATTATATACTTTCTGGTAGCAAATAAATGAATAATTTATATTTATTAATATTAGCTATGTCAAACGAAATTCTAAGTAAGTATCTAGGTATGAACCTACCGACTAATTAGGAGAAAATGGTTGATTAGGCGATGGAGAGAGCTAGCTATACTTGAGCTATATTCTACGTCATCAACGTGATCAAATCAGAAAGGAGGAGATGCGTAGGAGAACCATTGATAGACGTTAGGGTCTCAAGGTGCAGACCACCAGCGCCCTCTTGCGTCTTTAGATTGGAGTCAAGTAGTTTTGCGAACATCGTAAGTTCTCTACCAAAAATGGTCTATCTAAATACCTATATAAAAGGAAAAACTTCCTGGCTAACTGACTGATCTATTAACGCCCAGCTCAAACTACTGGACGGAACGAGCTGAAATTTGGCATGCAGATAACTATTATGACATATTATAAGACATCCGATAAGAAAGGATGTTTGAAAATTCAACACCAGGGTGTTTGTGCACTCATCCTTATTCAGTTCGGGGTTTGAAGTGTAGTCCACGCGAACGAAGTTGCGAGCATATAAGCTAGTCCTCTATGTATACTATAAAAGGCAAAGCTGACTTATCTATCAACACACAGCTCAAACCACTGGACGGATCGGGCTGTTGCCTATTTGGCATGCAGATATCTACGAGAATTATGACGTAGACACCCGCTAAGAAAGAATTTTTGAAATAGCAACCCAGGGGATAAAATTGTAGCAGAGACAACTCATAGACAAGTGACCAATTGTCAATGTCGTACGTAGGTGTCACCTGTCATGTGTCAACGTCAATTGATAGACTTTCACTTGTAAGATTTGGCCAGAGCCGTGCACACTAGCTCATTGTATTAATATTAATTACTAAGTTAATCCGAGTGGAAATATTAAAATAAACACAAATTACATGAAGAAACATTATTTTATTTAATACAACATTACATGGCGCAGCCGTTTTCGAACAAAACATCAGATTAAAACGGATTGTAAGTTTGGACTGAACAAAGACAATGGCTGACGGGGCAACGACTACGATGCAAGGCGACATGTGTGGTGTCGAATTTAAGATGCCGCGAGGAATAGATCTGGAAGATTTGGATACGTGCTGGCAGCAGTGGCAAAAATTCAAGGATTCGTTTAAGATATTTATGCTGGCGGCGGGTTTTGAGAAGTTGTCTGAACCAAGAAAAGCAGCATTATTATTAAATTGCATTGGATCTTCAGCCCTGGAACTATACCTCAACGTATTAAAAAAAGAAGATAAACCGAAATTAGAGGAAGTTATCAAGTTATTCGACGAATATTTCAAGCCGAAAAGTAATGAAGTAATGGCAAGTTACAATTTTAATAGAAGAGTACAACAAGACGGAGAAAATTTTGACACATTTTACTCAGACTTAAGAAAACTGGCAGACAGCTGTAACTTTGGTCAACAAAAGGACAGGATGTTAAGGGACAGACTCGTCATCGGCGTGAAACAGACACGAGTGCAACAAAAATTATTAGAAATTAAGGACCTCACACTGGACAAGGCACTGGACATATGTCGATCAGCGGAGCTGTCCAGTCAGCAACTTATGGTGCTACACAGCTCGGAGGTGAATGCGGTGGCAGCAGCAAGCACAACCCGGCAGCTGACTACCCCGGCGAGCAACAATAGCAAAGCTAAGTATAGTAGGCCCCATAATAATATTAATAATAAGAAAAATTGTCAAAATAATTATAAAAATAACTTGAATAAAAACAATTATCAGTGTAAAAAGTGTAATAAGGTACATGGTCCTAGGCAGTGTCCAGCCTTTGGAAAAACTTGTTTAAAATGTGGAAAATTAAATCATTTTAGTGTAGGATGTATGTCTAAGAATCAAAAGCTGGATAATATCAATAACATTCATGATTTATGACTAGTATACTCAATAGATTTTACTAAAAATGAATGGAATACGTTGTTGCAAGTTGAAAATAAGAGGGTCTGTTTTAAGTGTGACACGGGGGCCCAAATAAATGTTTTGAGTTTGCGGGACCTTAAAAAAATTGTCGATGATGAGACAAAAATAAAAATGTCTGAGACAAAAACCATAATAGAAGTCTTTGGTGGAGGAAAATTATTTCCTATAGGAAAGGTCACATTAAAAGTATATTCTAATAATAATATTAATAACAATGAGTGGTTCAACACTGAGTTTTTAATTATTAATGAACCGGTTAGACCGATCCTAGGGCTAAGCTCTTTGGTAAAGCTTAGGCTCTTAAATACTAATAATAATATTAATACATTTACAAGTTGCACTAATACTAATATGAAAATGAGTAAAGACTCAATTGTTAATATGAATAACGAACTGTTTCAGGGAGTCGGGGAGTTTAAGAGCTCACTGCAGCTACGCATTCAACCCGGCGTGGAGCCTGTGGTGCGACCCCCACGGCGAGTGCCTAACGCACTGAAGGATCGCCTTGCGGACAAGTTGGAAGCTCTGGTGAAGCACAAAGTCATCGCGAAGGTCGATCACCCTAAAAGTTTTGTAAGCAACTTGGTTATTATAGAAAAGAAAGATGGTTCGCTTAGAATTTGTTTAGATCCTAAAGATCTTAATAAAGTATTAATAAGAGAACATCATTTGATTCCCACCATTGATGAAATTATAACTAAACTTTGTAATAAAAAGTATTTTTCAGTGCTAGATTTATCCGATGGTTTTTATAATATTAAACTTTCAGAAGATTCGAATGATTTATGTACATTTAATAGTCCATTTGGTTGTTATAAGTTCCTAAGAATGCCATTTGGTTTATCAGTAGCACCGGAAATTTTCCAAAAATATAGTGAAACAGCCTTTGGAGATATTCCAGGCGTGATAGTGTACTGTGATGATTTGTTAATATGTGGTGAAACTGAACAAGAGCATGATGCAATATTAAAAAAGGTTTTTGAACGGGCTAGAGAACATAATGTTCGCTTTAATAAGAATAAATTTCAATATAAATTAAAAGAGGTGAAGTATTTTGGCCATATTTTTTCTGAGAAAGGTATGCAAATAGACCCAGAGCGGGTAAGTGCAATTATTAATATGAAAAGTCCCAATAATAAAAAAGAGTTACAGATTTTCCTTGGCATGGTCAATTATTTAAGAAAATTTATACCTAACTTGGCTGATATTGCATCAACGCTTCAGTTATTATTAAAGAAAGATGTTGAGTGGTTATGGACGGAAGTTCATGAAAATGTTTATAATAATATTAAAATTAAATTAAGCCAAGCGCCCATTTTACAGAATTTTAACAGTAAATTGCCTATAACGATTCAGTGTGACGCATCAAAGAGTGGTCTCGGATGCTGTTTACTTCAAAATGGTAAACCAGTTTGCTTTGCTTCAAGAAGTTTAACACCTGCAGAATGTAATTTTTCCCAAATTGAAAAAGAGTTGTTAAGTATAGTATGGGCAACTAAGAAATTTCATTATTATATCTATGGTCATAAGATTACCGTAGTTAATGATCATAAACCTTTAGAAAGTTTATTAAAAAAGCATTTACATGAGGTACCGTCTCCTAGACTACAGAGATTAAAGTTAAAGTTATTAAAATATAATTTTGAATTTAAATATTTACAAGGTAAACAAATGTACATAGCAGATTTGTTATCAAGGTCGTATCAGGAGAGTAATGATACAGATGATTCTTATATGTATGAAGTCATACACTGTATAGGGTTAGCACAGAAATTAGAATGCACAGAAGAACAAAAATTAGTATTAATCTCAGAAAGTTCTAAAGATGAAGAGTTATTAAAAATAATTGAATTAATACAGAATGGTTGGCCGGACAAAATTTCTCATATTCCAGATGTAATAAGAAGTTATCATAAATTAAGAGCTGAACTTAGTATGGACGATAATTTAGTCTTCTATAATGATAGGTTAATAGTACCGAAGAGTTTAAGATTGAATGTCATTAAAACTTTACATGAAGGGCATGTAGGTATGTCAAAAATGAAGCAGACAGCTAGAAGGTTGTATTACTGGCCTTATATGGACTCTCACATTGAAGAGTATGTTAAGAAATGCTTTCCTTGTCAAACGCATCATAATAGTAATGTTAAAGAGCCGTTATTATCACATCAAGTTCCCAACCTTCCATTTTTAAAATTAGGTATAGATATCATGGACTTTAGAAGGAAAAGTTATTTAGTAGTATATGACTATTATTCTAAATGGTTAGAGATAAAATACATATCCAGTAAAACTGCTACAAGTGTAATTAATACATTAAAAGATATTTTTAGTACTCATGGAATACCTGCAGAAATAATATCTGACCATGTTCCATTTGATTCGAGGGAATGTAAAGAGTTTGCACATAATTGGGGATTTAAATTTACTTATACTAGTCCAAGATATGCCCAAGCGAATGGTATGGCTGAAAGAGGGGTACAAATTGCGAAGAAAATGCTAACAAAATGCCACGAAGATAGAACTGATGTAAGGCTAGCATTATTACAATATCGGGCTTCTCCCGTTTCTGGTACAAATTTTTCCCCCAGTCAGCTACTAATGAATAGAAATTTAAAAACTAAGTTGATTGTTAGCTCACAATACCTAACACCTAAGTTAAATCAGAATGTAACTCAACAGTTTAATGATGTACAAACTAGAAATATAAAAAATTATAATAAGACAAGTCGATTTAAAAGTAAGTTTACTGTAGGGCAAAAAGTTTGGTTCAAAAAAGAGCCAAGTAAGAATATTTGGTCAGAAGGCGAAATTGTTAGATATAATGGATATAGAGCATATGTAATAATAGACAAAAATAATGTACAATATAGTAGAACCTCGTTTCATATTCGACCGGCGGCGTAGACTTTGTGTTTCAATCAGACAGGCTGTCCATCGCTGGTTGAATGGGTAGTTTAAGAGTCAATAATTGTAGTAAATTTAAGAAGTGTGGCACAATAATATTATAAAATTAATTAAGTAATAATTTATGTAAATTGTAAAATTAAAAGGGGATGATATAGTTATGTAAAATTAAAAGGGGATGATATATGTAAGTAATTTTTCAAAATTGTAACTGGATGATTATGTAGATATTTTTTTTTAAAAATAAAAGGGGATGATGTAGCAGAGACAACTCATAGACAAGTGACCAATTGTCAATGTCGTACGTAGGTGTCACCTGTCATGTGTCAACGTCAATTGATAGACTTTCACTTGTAAGATTTGGCCAGAGCCGTGCACACTAGCTCATTGTATTAATATTAATTACTAAGTTAATCCGAGTGGAAATATTAAAATAAACACAAATTACATGAAGAAACATTATTTTATTTAACACAACATTACAAAAATAGGGATTTGAAATTTGTGTAGTCCACGCGGACAAAGTCACGGGCATAAGCTAGTTCTAGATATAAATACAACCATTTGAAGTAAGCTTAAAGAGATAAGATTTAACGAAATTATAAAGGAAAAATATTTTTCTTTTTCTCCGATTACGTAATTGGGTATCTAATACTTTCTCATTTCCCTTGACAACGTTTATGTCGTTATTGGAGTTGTTATCCCGATTTATCTTGTCGTGATATTATTACAAATTAATTAGCGCAATGACACGATATCCTTGGTTTGTTTATCTTGATTGGTTGACTTCAGTACCCTGGAAGTAGAGTAAGTAGAGAAAGACCTGGAGAGTGACATAGGCTACTTTTTATCCCGGAAAATCAAACAGTTCCCACGGGATTTTTAAAAACCTAATTCCACGCGGACGAAGTCGCGGGCATCAGCTAGTATCTCATAAATATAAACGGTATAATTTCTCTCAATAATGGCTTTTCACGTTCCCTGTATTTAAACAGGATCTACATTTTTTGTTTCATTTTTCATATTTTCATAATATATCGCTTCCGTCTTAATCAAGCAACAAATCTTTTGGAATCGAGTGAAAAAACGAGCGCGGGATTCTAGTCGAATGTTTCGTAATGAATCTTTACCCATATCACCTGTTTGCGACTACGTGTTTTATCGAAAATTTGAATTTAGAGAAAAATTATTCAAAACGCATGTTTGAATCAGGCTTCAAACCTGTGTTTTGAATTATTTTTCTCGACCGATCTCGGTCGATTGCGCAATTTTTGATAAACTATGTATTAAATCAATCAATCAGCCTGTTTGTGTCCACAGCTGGATATAGGCCTTGCCAAGAGCGCGCCACCACACACGATCCCCCGCCTTCCTCATCCACCCACTTCCCGCTATCTTCTTAAGGTCGTCAGTCCAGCGGGTTTGAGGTCGTCCCACACTGCGCTTGCTGATACGCGGTCTACATTCCAGAACACGTCTGCCCCATCGGCCATCGGTTCTGCCGCAGACGTGGATTACAGATTACACTTTGAGTGCGTTCGAAGTCGAACCCGCAGTATTTAGTGTGCGTTCGCGCGCACTATGAGACTTCATAGTAGGTAATGATTGTGAATACGGGTGTGAGCCTCGTCACTAACACTGATGTAGTAACCAATCAAGCGAATCAGTATCATACGTATTGTGTACTATCTATCTAGTACTTATTACGAAATCGGTGTACTACAATGCCTAACCTAATATTACGGCATGTATAATTTCTCAATTAACACATTTGTTTTTCGTTCATATCCTTTTAAATTGAATTAGTTAGGTATGTTTAGAAATCGTGAAATTGATTAAAATACTTTTAAAGTATTCAAATTAATAATTAAGGATTTCTAAAATTAATTGTTCCTACCCATTCATTTTAATATCAAGGTAACAACTTAACTCTCACTAGACATAATATTATCTACATACATAATAAGAAGTATATAAGACAAAAATTGATTCGTAAATAGCTAGGTACTACTAATAAACGCGGCTTTAGTCTACTTAGGCTGGCCACAAACGGGCCACCGGCCATCACCACGGTGGCCCGTTGTACCAATATTCATTGCTACTTCGTGCTCCACAATTATACATGCGCATGCGTAGGATGCCTAACGATTAAGGGATGATTTATGCCAGCACGTGGCAGGCGCGAGTCGTGCCACGTACGACGCGCGGACGACGCACGGCCCGCACGTCGCGGTACGTGTCATATATTATATGAAGCAGTTTATACTTCACCGTGCCGTATCTGTGCATGGACGTCAGACGGTGAAGCATACACTGCTTCATATAAAATTTTTGTGATGTTTGAATCTGGGCCTCGTCCACGCATCGTACGTGGCACGGCGCACGCTCGCCACGCAAAAATCATCCCTACCGGTGGGGTGCACTACTGGTAGGGATACCTACTGCAGCTGTATAGGCATAGTGCGTGGTCGCCACCTACCACACACGCCGAGTCTCTTCAAAATGTATGAAAAAGCGTGTAAACTGTTTGTCACTGGTCGCCGGTGACTGTGGTCGGTGGCTCGTTTGTGCCGACCTTAACTTTTTGCTTTACGTAGTGAATTGAAGCGTGGTTGGTAGGTAAGGATGCACCTCAAACGAGGCAAAAGTCAGTCAAGTGACCCTTCGTTCCAGGCAGAGCACACGTCTACACAGACCCTGGCACGAGCCTGCCGCGCTTAATATAGACCCTGCTATTTTAGATCATTTCCTTACAAAAAGTATTGCGAATAAAGTTACATGTGCACATAATTCTACATACTATTTAGAAAGGAAAAATCGCAACCATTCCCAGCCGTTTAAGGCGTCATCAGACTATCCGGTCCCGGTCTGGAGTTACCGTGTAAAGTTACGTCACATTAACTCGCTAAATGTGATCGCTTTCTCTTTACAATGTAACATATTAATAATTTCTAGAATGTCATAAATTAAAACCTTACTTTTATATTTACGTATTTTTAATTTAATGGAATGTGTTAGTTTAAAGGACTACTACTACTACTAGTCATTTACGTAAAGTTTTTTTACTTATCGTGAAAGCAAAGGAAGGTTTCAGGACTGATTTCGAAAGACATCATTGCCAACGTAAAAAGGGTTTCGAGATGCAAAAAAATAATCGGACTGCGTCAAACGGAGGACATCATATTATAGAGGTAGATGAAGAAAGGAAAGGAAGGAAAAGGGAGAGATTAAAAGTTATAGTTGCAACTACAAAACAAGACTTACTAACCATCCAAATCGCCTGGCAGTGCAGTTGACAATGCCGCAGGCGATCCGTAATGAGAAAGCATATACAGAATAATTAACTGAGACTCATGGAGTATTCCCGCTGGGGAAGTTGTCTCTAATCACGCCTGTCCAACATCCAATCTGTCCTCCAACCAATCTGCTCATACTCCACCGACTGATCGCATGATAAGACACGACAGTAAAAACAAGTAGGAAGGAAAAATCGCAATCATTGCCAGCCCTTTAAGGCGTCATTACAGAATCCGGTCCCGGTCTGGAGCGACCGAGAATTATTATGTCACTTGCTAATTGCAGCCGCTTTCTCTTCTCATACGAGTCAATATACTAGTTTTTTTCTTCAAGACTATTTCTTGAACTTGCGTTACGTCTCATGTGTTATGTTTATCCCGAAAAATAAAAAAGTTCCTAAGGGATTTTTATAAAATCCTAAATCCACGCGGATGAAGTCGCGGGCTCTAGAAGATCTAATCTTCTATACTTATATATTTTTAAAAATCCTAACTGATCTATTCAATTTGACTGTCAGTTAAAAATGACGATATACTTAGTTTTCATGATTTCTGGAATGTTCTACGCTGAAAGAGGAGGTTGGGAATTTGTATGAAAACTGAAAAGGCGTCATTTTGCAAGTCATTACATAAAAATTAGTACATTTGGGCTTTCGGTTAAAAATTAAGAAACGTCTGCGTATTTCAGGATTTTCGAAAATCACACTAGCTACCTATCCCGCAGCTGGTACGACATACTACCTAAAGTTCCGACTGATGCCACATAGTAAGAGCGGTTACGCACTCATCCGATCCGAGTCCGTAAAAATACGTTCCAAAGTAGTCATAGAACTATTTGTATGGTATGATGTAGAATTTTTTTTAATCCGTATTTTCACGGATTCGAATCGGATGAGTGCATGATCGCTCTAACTAGCAACAGTGCGACAAGGCTCTCTTGGCACTTGAATGACATTGACAGGGGGGCACTGTTGGAGAACAAAGGCTTAGAATATTCAAACAAGAACAAAGGGAACACTTGACGGCAACGTTAGTTCCGATTTTCGCCACGCGCCAAGATAGCCTTGTCGCACTGTACTAATATAATTAATGTCAAATCTTGTTTTTTTTTTAATCTTCAGAGATAGTAGGTATTCCTATTCTTACGCAATCCGTGCGTGAGAATTTCCACATTTCAATAAAAATTGCGTGCGGATGTAGAAACTTTAATGCAAATTGTAAGATGCTATCAGATTACCTGACAATTGCTCTCTACCATTGTTCACGCGATTTCCATCAGGACTTAGCTTAAGCCTGTGAAAAATTGCGGTTGATTGTTGTTATGAATGGAACGACGTTTGTTACGTAACTTATCTAAGTCTTTGTTCGGATGTTACCTTCCTTTGCGGCTAGCGGAACTAACTTTAGGGACCTCGCAAACAATACGTAAAACAAACTCAAACTCAAATTATTTATTCAGAATACTTAGGTAAAATTTTACGCTGATGGTCAAAATTTTAATTTTGTTTTTAATTTAAGTTAATTTAATTTTAACTTTAAACATAAGTACTTTGGGCTCGAATGAAAAATTTCTATACTTACCTATAGTATGCGACAGGTCGAGATGGCAATCGGGGTAGAGGCAGGGGGACGCCCCGTACACGAGCACAGCGCCCGCACTTGCTCACACCGGGTTAGCGCGAGGGCTGTGCGGGTTTGCGGGGCGTTTCTACCCCGGTTGCAATCTCGACCTGTCGCGTACTATACATATTTACTTTTAGTAAGTAGGTATATAAATTTTTCAGGCTCAAACTTTTGATTTTCCTTACCGTATTATTTGAGTGAAGTGTAGGTACCTCTTATCGAATTGGGGATGATTTATGCTAACACGAGGCGGGCCCGAGCCGTGCCGCGTCCAAGTCACCAGATTGGGAATTTGTATGAGGTCACATCAGACCGTGCCGTGTCCGAGTCATCCGAGCCTCGTCCGTGTCTCGTCCATGTCTCGTCCGTGTTACGCTTCTTCATACAAAATTTCAATCCGTGGATAGGCCGCGCGTCAGACGTGGCACGCCTCAGACCCGGCACGGTCTATAAATCATCCCTTAGCGTAATGTACCGGTCTGCATAATGAGTTGGACTTCATCATCATCATCATCTCAAGCTATCGCTGATTTTTGGAAAAGTTTTTCAGGGATAGGTTGGTTTACCCTCTCGGATGATACCTACCTTGTTACATAGTTTTTTATAAAAATGGCGAGCAAATGAGCAGTAAAGTGCACGGTGAAATTGTTTGCGGTGACGTGCGGTGCGGTTGTAGAAAAAGTATTTTAAAATGATTAGGTAATATGTTTCTTACACAGTGTTAGAAACAAAAATCCGCCATAGTTTTTAGCAACTGTCTTGTGCGGTCCGAATTCCGACACGCGCTTTACCAGTTTCTTGTATTTTACTCCATAGCACAATTCATTTGATACCTACGAGTAGGTACAAAGTATAGCAAGATGGGCCCAATATTATACGAGAACACCTGAGACGGCCCGTATTGAATTTATAATGGCGCCCTATTTACATAGTCTACACTCTACAGCTCCGCCTCTTTACTGAATTTCAAAATAATCGGCTGAATATAATCAGTGATAATGAAGCAACAGATAAATATACACCATTTACCTACTAAGAAACATTATTCCTTTAATTATCTATCTAAATATTTATGTGCCCTTTGAAACCATATATGAACTAATTACATGTATAGACTAATATAGGTACCTACTGAACGTTTGTAATTACCTACTGATTAAACTTACGATATACATAATAAATATTATGTTTTTTTCTAGTACTTATATAAAAAGAAAAGGTGACTGACTGATCTATCAACGCACAGCTCAAACTACTAGACGGATCGGGCTGAAATCATTAAATTCCTTTAGACATCCGCTAAGAAAGGATTTTGTGAAAATCAACCCCTACAGGAGTAAAAAAGAATTTTGAAATTGGTGTAGTCCACGCGGACGAAGTCGTGGACATGAGCTAGTTTGTTTGAAATCTGTGAAAATTTCAACTCTATAATTATTACGATTCATAAGATACAACCTGCTGACAGACAGAAGGATTGACGGACAGCGAAGGTTTAGTATAGGGTCCCCCTTGGCACCCTTTGGGTACGGAACCCACAAGAATGTCCTTTGACCTTTTGTACGCACTAAAAAATACGTAGGCTGACACACGTGTGACATTTTCTGCAAAAAGCTAAAAGGTGGCAATCAATTACGTAACATCTCGTCGAGTCTTTTACGACGGATCAAAAAACCATTTTTTAAATATAATAATAAAAACCCCATACACAAAATATTATAAAAAATATTTCTTACCTTTTTATTGGTAATATTTTGTTCGTATTTGTTTGAACTCATATTTGTTTGTTACTAGCTGCCCTGGCGAACTTCGTTTCGCCTAACAGTCGATTCAAATTTTTTAAATTTTTCTCTTTTTAAGAACCATCCTCGTACTTCAAGGAATATTATAAAAAAAGAATTAGCGAAATCGGTTCAGTTGTTCTCGAGATTTGCGATGAGCAACACATTTAGTGATTCATTTTTATGTTATAGATTCCGAACGGATACTACTCTTTAAATAATTAAATTTAATGTGCAAACGAATACCAACAACTTTTGTAGGTACAGTCAGCTCAGTAAAATCTAATCAAATTGTTTTCTAATATTTTTATGTGATCGTAATATATAGGTATAACTAAAGCTAAAACTTTTTTCATGTTTCATTATTCATATTAATTTGATGTAGATATAAGATCCCGTTTGAAGTTCGCCCAAAGGCTTCCCCAATTTAAACAATATAACCTAAACCAGGATGTACTATCCTAAACATCTACACTGACTCCTACAATATTCTGTGATAATATTACAAATAGATAAAGTTTATATGTTTGGTTATAGAGGGTAATCTCCGGAACTAATGATCCGATTCTGAAAATTGTTTCCCCGTAGACAGCTAGATATAGGTACGTGCCGCCAAGCGACTGTTCCGGTACGATGCCCTGTAGAAACCAAAGGGGTATGGGTGTAATAAATACTGCCATACCCCTTTGAGGTTAGCCCGCATCCATCTTAGATTGCATCATCACTTACCACCAGGTGAGATTGCAGTCAAGGTATGCGTTATACGTAAGCTCCCTCACTAAGCTAGCGTTTTGACGTTTGATAAAAAGTTACTGATTTGACTAGTTATAGGCCCTATTATGTCACGCGGACGAAGTTACGGGAAAAAGCTAGTAAGCAATTAAGTAAGAAGAAACAAACTCTTACCTCGTATAAATATAACTTTACTATTATTGGTAGGTACCTAGCTACATATTATTTTGGTTCTAATAAATTCCAGACACAAAAAGACTTATATTTATATTACCTAATCAAGTATATTAAAATCAAATCATTTCGGAATAACATTTTCCTTTGAATTTAAATAGATATCATATTCAAAAGGAATAATAAGTACAATATTATAACTAGGTACTTGTGAATCATTCATATTCATTTATCATTCATATTATGACCCGAGAGCCGGTGGTAAATTTCGAGGAGGGGCTAGATAAAAGTTGAAAAGTGCTTCTGCTGTTTGGAACCAACTTGACTCAAAGTAAAGCAGTGAAATGTGAGCTTTCTATCGTAGAACGTACATTAAAGTCTTCAAAATTTAAGTCCACGCATTGTACCTAAACTTCTGACATTATGAAAGTCTACCTATGGCCCGCGTCGTAAGACTTGCGATCCCCACTCGTTGGCCCCAAGTTGATTGCCTTCAGGACTCGCTGACAACGCGCTACCCCCGCGTAAGGTCCTCTTCGTGGAATTCAATCTAAAACTTAGATGTGGTAACAATTATTAGGTACTAGATGATGCCCGCGACTTCGTCTGCGTGGATTTAGGTTTTTGAAAATCCCGTGAGAACTCTAATTTTTCGGGATAAAAAGTAGCCTATGTCCTTCTCCGGGATACAAACTATCTCTGTACCAAATTTCATCAAAATCGGTTAAACGGTTGAGCCGTGAAAAGCTAGCAGACAGACAGACAGACAGACAGACACACTTTCGCATTTATAATATTAGTATGGAAGTATGGATTACAGAGCCAATAGTCCCTGGAGCTAGGACTTCGAGGTCGCGAGTGGCTGCACTTTCTCCAGGATGTGTCCCACGGGCGTCGCGCGAGAGAGGCACCGGCGTACGTTCTTTAGAGTTCCCGGAGCCTCTCAATAACGCGCTGAGGAGGGCCACCGAGGGGGTTTTAGTGGGTAGAAATCCCACATAACCCGATTGGGTATCTTCAGAAGATTTCCCCCTCGAAAAAAAAAGGTATTACAGAGCTATAGCCTTTCTGAAGACGCACTGTTGACGCCGCGCGGTCGGCTAGTGCTAGATGAACGGGTCGGACCGTTGACGAAACCGTGGAAATGAGACGGTGGTAGTATGGGGTTGAGTCAAAATAATGATGGTGTGCGAAGGCCTTTACGGTCAGGTACTTGTGTGTGATAAACTAGATTTGCTAGCAAGGCCACGACTGTAGGTTAAACGGTTTTCAGATTTTTAAACTAATTAATTAATTTTTTTTACAATTTAACTCAAGTCAATAATTCCCTTGTTGCAGATACCAACCACAAAATGTCGACGGAACGTTGCTGGGCGAGTCTCATCGGTAAGTAACTACCTATTAATATAGACCTAAACAAATACATAGTGGTAATATTCTCTTCATTTGCCCGAGTGAAATATAACACTAAGCTACCATAGAGCCTGAGCTACCAAACGCTTAAATAATGTCAGCACTCAGCAGTTAACACTCAACAAAGTGGTGAAAATCTGTGGGATTAAAATTTTACACTGCAGACACAGATGAAAATAAAGTTATAGCTTAGGGCTTAAAAAGTCTTAAGCGGAGCGAGACCAATCATTAATCTATGGTCTTAAGATTACACTTCTTACCCGCTTCTTCATACAATCGTACCTATTACTTACGTCAATTTTTCGATTATATTAATTGTTCTTGATCCAAAATTAATGCCAGTTATTGATTAATCTCTCCATTATCTATGCCCTAAAATAAAAAATAAAAAATATAACATAGGCATTTGGCTACTTATTATCGATTTCAACCTTGCGATATAATAAATCGACTATAAATTTTGTGGTCACCGAACCTTAACCCTTACAGTTTGCGGTTTGGTGTTGTATCGACTATCGATATTCAGTTCAACTGGCGAACTGGGACGGTTAAACACAAAGTTATCCGATAACCTTATTTAAACCCCTCTGGTACCTACTTGTAGATACCTATCTAAGTATCTACTCTTAGTATCATGAAAGTTTTACTTTGTCGATATTCAAAATACTGGTACTTTATCGTCTGGTTCGAGATGTGTATATGTAGGTACAACAATTATTAAGTATAAGTAGGTACTTATAAAGGCGGAAACAAACTATCGGACGTGTCCTTAAGCCGTGGCTGACACACAGCCGCGACAGATAGGTGTGCACTGCGCACAGTCGTTTAGGACGCGGTCTGCGAACTCGTCCAGATGTTTTCAGCTGACAAAAACATCCAGTGGGCCAGGATTCTGTCGGATGTCCGAGCGCTCAAGAACGGCCTAAGGTTATGTCCGCTACTTACGTCATTATGCGTTTTTATTTTGTACCAAAAACTTTTACAGAAAAGAGAAAAAGAGAGCAAAATTGGACAGGGAAGCACTTATCTCTATGAGAAATATCTACCTACTGACCCTTGGCAGTGCGAGAGGTTGTAAAGGGAGTAGAATAGGTACAAGAAGAAGATAGGAATACTCATGAAAAGAACATAATAGATACTATGTAATATTATATAATATATCGTATCTAAATGAAAACAACGTACAAAAAAAAATACCTAGGTAAATAAATAAAGATACCTAGGTATAAGTTGTGGCGGACAGCTGCGTCCATCAGCAGCGTCCGATATTTTGTTTCCGCCTTTAAAGCATATACCCCAGACACCCAATGCCCTAATGGCCGGCTGTTACATTGTAATTGTGTTCCCGAGCATGCCATAAGCAATCTCCTAAATTGATGCTTCTAGTAATAACGCTGTAGAGCTCAATTCGAGCCACGCTCCGACATGACTGTGTCATTTCACTTTTCTTATAAGTACTGTAATGAGAAAATGCCTCATTGGTCTAGTCTAATGGTTTCCCTAGCGCGATCCCCACTCCCCAGTGCTTTCCATACTGCTGCATGTGGTAAGAATGATGCCAGTTACCAGTGAACCTATGACTGCCTAATAAATTAAGGAATTCTAAAGTAGGTAGATAACTGGGCAAGACATTCCAGCCGTGTCCCAACTCCTAATGAAATGGATATAGTTAGATTGAATGGCTTCATGACATCATGAGTCATGACCCGGGCCACTCGGGGCTGTTAATAATTGATTAAGATTAACACGAAGCAATCATGCTAATGCTCGGGTGACATTTGCGTTTTTAGGGCTCGTAAAGAGGCATTATTGTACAAAGTCATTTAACCGCCTATTCATGATCTTTATATTATATAGTATAAGGAAAAGGTGACTGACTGACTAACTGACTGACGGACTGATTAATTGATCTATCAAAACACACCTCATACTACTGGAAGGATCGGGCTGAAATTTAGAATAGAATAGAATAGAATAATGTTTATTCGAGGTATATAGGTGGTACATGGTGTAGGCAATATCGTCCTGTACAGCAGTGCAACACCTCGAACAGGTAGGCCACTCAGCTTGTGTTGAGACGTCCCCTCAGACACAAACCTCTAGAGCAAATATCTGAGGTACCAGATGCCCCAACGCTGATTTTCAGTGACCGCCTTTTAAATATTACCTAAACGTCAGTGGCATAGAATATATAAAGTTGGCGAGTAAATGGATAAATAAAATAAAATAAAGTGTTTACAGTTTTTAAATTTAAAGTGATATAAAAGAAGAAATAAGAAATAATACATTGAAATAGATGTTGTAAATTGTAAGAATAGGAAAATTGTACGATAGTTTTTTTTTTTTTTTGTAAGTATAATAAAGAAAAAATAAAATAAAATAAAATAGCTCGCAAGGAGTGGATGAGAAAGTAAAGTTTGGTAAGATAAATAAATTTTGACTAAATCTGTAACTTTTGAATATTTAAAAGATGTTTTTTGAATTTTACTTTAAAAGCGCCAGAAGTCTGAAGGTTTCTATAAGGTGGAGGAAGGTTATTCCAACATTTCAACAAATTTGGCATGCAGATAGCTATTATGACGTGGGCATCCGCTAAGAGAGGATTTTGAAAATTCAACCCCTACAGAGGTAAAATAGGGGTTTGAAATTTGTGTAGTCCACGCGGACGAAGTCGCGGGCGTAAGCTAGTATTATAGCTGATGACTAGCTAGCGACTTCCTATGGTACTTTCCGCGGTAGTAAACTATGTATAATCCAATCGTTGCTCCGTTGGGCCGTATTGCACCCTCCTCACACTTTCTGAAAATCTATTTCGTTTTACGTTAATTTAATGACATTGCAGCCCAAGTTTGTGTAACTTTGTCGTATTTACGTGTTGTAAACCCACAAGAATGTCCCAATGAAATGCGTCTATCACGAAATTGGGGTGCCTTAACATCAGAAACCAGGCCAGTTATTAATTGATTACCTATTCCTATACTTTCCACAGAATACACCGTACATGGTAATCAGGCTAATGCACGATTTCTGACTGATGTAGAGAAGCAGGAAATTCGAATTTAATTAGATCAGGCTGTATTTATTCGAAATCCGTTAGAAGAACCATTCCTTTTACCCATTATTCGTTTTGTATGCCTATTTGATTTTCATGCGTCATGCATGACCCATTAAAATATTGGATTTTTTATGACGCGATTTCTAGCGAAATATTTACTTATTTATTCATGTTTAACTTAGAACTTAAATATTATTATATCCAATTAAAATACGTGCACATAGGACAACCAACTAATTTAGTAAATAAATTGACGTAATAGGGTTCCAAACGCGCTTTAATTTAAAAGAGGAATAAATAAATAATTAATTATTTATTGCAGATTGCAGCCATAATTTTACTAAAGTAACAGCTTATTCTATACAAAATAGAATCATGGTATTGATCTTTGGTGCCTAATTTACTATTAGGCATCAGTAAGAAGCCTACACCAAACTCAGCTGGGTTAGTATAAGTACCTAAGTACCTATTACCTTTTGACTCCATCTCACAATATCACTTAAGAACTAAATAAAACTATGAGAAGTTTGCGACTTACAGAAACTTTGAGAACTTGTAAATAAAGACCAGCTAGGTAATTTTCTAACTCAGTGTCAAACACTGAATGATAGCCACCGAGGTTGGTTGGTTCTACATTGCTGCTTCACTGGGTGATATGAAAACATTTTTTCGTAGAAAACCCTCAACGTATTAAAAAATAAGCATGGTGGCTATTATTCAGTGTTAGACACTGAGTTAGCGAATCACCCCCGCGCTGGCTGGACAGTGACATGAGCTACTTTTTACCCCGAAATCAAAAAGTTCCCATTGGATTTTGAAAAAACTAAATCCACGTAAAATAAAAAAATGTGCACAGTTGGCCAATAAATGAATTGTTAAGTTGACCGAGCTGATCATTGAACCTTGTTTTGAGTAGGTAAAATCTGTTGGATTTAGCTAACGCAATACACTCATCCTGATTTCTGCAATCAAATCAGAAATGAGACGCTCCGTAGGAGAACCAAGTGGCGAAGATGAAGTGGCAATGGGCTAGGGCCTAGGCACATAGTCCGGAAAATCGATAGACATTGGGGTCTCAAGGTGCTGGAATGGCGACCTCGCACCGGAAAGCGCAGAAGAAGACCTCCCACTAGGTAGACGGACGACATCAGGCGAGTCGCAGGAAGCCGTTGGATTCAGGCGGCGCAAGACAGTGGCTGGTAGAAGTCCCTACAAGAGACCTACTTATGTCCTGGTTAATGTTGATGATGATGATGATGGTGAATGTTTGTAATTGCGTGTACCCACGAAATAAATAGTCATTGCAGCAACACAAGCATCAAGAGCTTCGTACAGAGAACAATAAGGCGTACCTACGTAGGAGTAGCTTCACACAACCTTGGGGCAGACAAGTGAATGCCCAATTAATATCTATTTGCAAATCTTTGCACTCAAGACCAGATAATGTCCTCTGCAATATAGGCCTATATTCAAAATGAGAAACATTGCTTTAATCTATTGTTCCATAATATTATGTACTATCTCTACATTGTCTTCTAAATATATAAATGGGTTGACTGACTGACAGATCTATCAACGCATCGCTTAAACTACTGGACGGATCAGGTTGAAATTTGGCATGCAGATAGCTATTATGACGTAAGCATCCGCTAAGAAAGTTTTTTTGAAAGTTCAATCCCTAAGGGGGTGAAATAGGGGTTTGAAAATTGTGTAGTCCACGCGGACGAAGTCGCGAGCATAAGCTAGTATAAAATAAAGTCGCTTCCCGCGTCTGTATTAATCCTTCATCATGATCAACCCATCACCGGCTCACTACAGAGCACGGGTCTATTCTTAGAGTGAGAAGGGTTTTGGCTAAAGTCTACCACGCTGGCCAAGTGTGGATTGGTAGACTTCACACACCTTTGAGAACATTATGGAGAACTCTCAGGCATGCAGGTTTCCTCACGATGTTTTCCTTCACCGTTAAAGCAAGTGATATTTAATTAACTAAACTATAATAATACATAACTTCGAAAAGTCAGAGCTGCGTGCCCAGGATCGAACCCCCGACCTCCGATTAGAAGGCGGACGTCCTAACCACTAGGCTATCACAGCTTCGTATCAAAATAAAATTATGGGTCATATCAAGTATTTAATTCAGACAAAAACTACACTTTTTACGTTATATGTATTATTCGTTGTTATTATTAAGTACCTCTTTCTTTTTGTATAATCGTAAAACATAATTAGCGTAGAAAATTCTAAAGAGTGAAACAAAAGTCCGAGTCGTAATATCTCGCAAGACGACTGTGGACGCCTATCAATCGCGGTTCTTAGCCATAGCTTACGGACGCGTCCCATAGTTGGTTTCACGCTTTAACCTTGTGTTTTGTTTATTTATTTATTTTAAATAGTTGTAATACCTAGCTGTAAATTATTAACTATTCATATCTTATGTTTGGGAAGGCACTGGCCCCTAAGACACGGGATTTCCTATTTTAGGGGTCAGGATTCCAGACAGTTGATTACTGTACTGAGTTGTTTAAATAAATAAATATTATTATTACCTATCATGAACACACAACTCATCACAAATTACATGTCAAGAAAACATTTGAGTTGGATTCGGGATACGGGCTAGTAGCCAGTAGCCCTGCCTGAGGTATCGTGAGTCACACACACTCACATTTTGGATTTCAGACTTTTGAATAATAGGTAGGTACTAGGTAGGTACCTATATAAGTAAAAAACTTGTTAAGTAAAAACTTTTTTCTAGTTAATTATTTTGAACCAAAATAATCCATACTAATATTATAAATGTGAAAGTGTGTCTGTCTGTCTGTCTGTCAGCTAGCTTTTCACGGCTCAACCGTTCAGCCGATTTTTACGAAATTTGGTAGGTACAGAGATAGTTTGCATAACGGGTAAGGACATAGGCTACTTTTATCCCGGAAAATTGAAGAGTTCCCACAGGATTTTTAAAAACCTAAATCCACGAGAACGAAGTCGCGGGCATCATCTAGTTAGTGATAAAAGAAGAAAGATAAATCAGACCATGATCCGAACCTGATAGAGTACCTATAGATCAGTCGATATCTATGCATAATTAATCCTTACGGCATATTATTCCATATATGTACCTAGCTTATGCTCGTGACTTCGTCCGAGTGAACTATACAAATTTCAAACCCCTATCTCACCCCCTTAGGTGTTGAATTTTCAAATATCCTTTCTTAGAGGATGCCTACGTCATAACAGCTATCTGCATGCCAAATTTCAGCCCGATCCATCCAGTAGTTTGAGCTGTGCTTTGATAGATCAGTCAGTCAGTCAGTCACCTTTTCCTCTGTATATTTAGAAGATGTATAATATTAAACTCAACTCTTTCTGCGCCTGCTACATATACAAAAAATATCATAAATCTGTATTAAAAGTTCGCCAGCCGTCAACACTATATTTTTAACCGACTCCAAAAAAAGGAGGTTCACAATTCGACTGTATGTTTATTTCTTACGTTTGTTATTATGTGTATAAAATGGAACACATCAAATATAATACAATCATCAAATCATTGAATCTATCAATAGATCAATCACTTATTTAAATAAGCCTTGGAAAGAACTCAACAAAAAATACACTAACAAATACACACAGCTGAATTTGCGTTTGATGATTTTTACGCTGTCCATTTTCGATCTGTTAGCAATTATTGAGTCCCGTCTGCAGCGTTTACAAAAAACGACCATCATACCGAGTCAAGGGACACTCGATGGAAATGAAAATAAAATTTTATTTCGCGTCCAGTGTATAGTACGCGACAGGTCGAGATGGCAATCGAGGAGGCAATGCCCCGCACACCCGCACAGTCCCCGCGTTAACGCAGTGCGGGCGAGCGCTGGTGACTAGCGGGTATGTGGGGCGCCCACCCGCCTCATACCCTGATTGCTATCTTGACCTGTCGTGGACTATAGGAAGTTGGTAGCAATAAACAGTTCATTCCGTCCAAGGAGACGCTATGCTGTACGACCCTGTCGGCCAAAATACCAACCGACTCGGTCAAAAACGCAGCAAACATGAGGGCCGAAGAAGCCATACAGACCTAAGCGGAGATAGATGTAATGCAGATGTTAAAATAGCTGGCACTATTAACCACAGGTATAATGCCGTGGGGAGAATAGGATAGAACAAATCACTTGACTAGGCCATGGCCCACTCTTGGCTGTATAGCCAAGGAGGTTGTGTTTCGATAATGAGAATAGGATGGCTATAAAATTTAAAATTGACCGTTTTACAACATTATATTATTTCAACTTAATCAAAATTATAAGCACACGAAAGTTAAAGAAAATAAATTAATGTTAAAGTACAGTAAACATAGTACTTAAGCGTCAGGTATGCACGTATTGTTGCGTACCATTAGTTACCTATTTTCTACATAATTATTATTATATTCAGGAAGCAGTGGAATTCGTGTGTTTGAAAATTAATTTTGAATTACAATTTCCTGGCGAATATACTTAATGTCGGAAATTAGAATATTTTATATCGAAGTAGCCCACTGCCCGGCATGAGTTCCAATGCGACTCGCGCGCTGCCTCTTGTACGTGGATGGTACTACAATGTCGAAAACCTTTCCACAAGTCCCAACACCAACTGTTTCATTCAATCGGATTAACGATGCGCGAACGCATAAGGAACGGGCAAACAGACAGACAGACAAACCTTGTATACGAGTAAGAACAATAAGGCCGCCTTTACATACAATTGATTTTAGTTTATGTAATACCTCACACCCGGCTTTACTCACGTGCTTAGTCGACGTTAGCCCGACTAGTTTCGAACCCATCCGGGGTCCTTTTTTAAAGGGAGTAAAGCCGGGTGTGAGATATTACTATTATAATGGAAATCACTCACGATAGTTTAAACGCTAAAATATGTTCTTAGTTTCTTTATTTTTTCTTGGTTATTAATAAAGTTTTCTATCTATCTAAGATAAATAAAATTGGCCTAGAGCTCAATGTCCTCTCCTAGGCGAGTTACTCGATCTTCCGTTGGTAGGGTACATTGTCCGTATAGTTGGTCGTCTGGACTCTGGATAAATGTATATTACATTCATATTCTGTTTCTCGTTCGCCTCTCCAGAAATATCAGAATAAGTGTAAGATGAAATAAAATCTATACTTACTGATATTATAAATGCGAAAGTGAGTTTGTTTGTTTGTCTTTCCTTCACGCCCTATCTAAGCAACCAATCATTTTTGTTTGCTTAATTAGGGCATTGATTTATTTATATTATTTTATTAATTTTTGGCATAGACATACTTAGTTGAAAGGACGGAGAGTAAAACATAGGCTACTTTTTATCCCGGAAAATCAAAGAGTTTCCACGGGATTTTTAAAAACCTAAATCCTCGTGGACGAAGTCGCGGGCATCAGCTAGTATAATATACTTACCCAGGTACATAATTCTACAGCTTAGCTTGGGTACCTGTTTAGAAAAATTGAGACAGCTTTTCTTGAACATACATTGCAATTGAATTTTTGATAAAATTTCTATATTCTCGTACCTACCTACCAGGGGTCTAAGGATATTTGCATCCGCATCTGCAAATGCGGAACATTAGCATTGATTCAGATATCCGCATCCGCATCCGCAACCATTAATGCGGAGCTTTTAATGATGCGTATTCATATTTATAACAAGTAAGGAAAAAAACAACAACAGTGAAGATCCATTAAAAGAATTAAAACTGAGAAAGCAAGGAAATGATAATTATTTTTTCTTACTTCATCTACTGTCGGATGGTATAAGTTAATAGTAGTGGCGATTTGAATAATCATATCTGAATAGTCATTATTACAATAATATTGGGGCATTTTTATATCAGTATTTTAGTGGGCATCATTATTATACGATAAACTGTCTTCTGAAAATACATAGTTAACGAAAGTAACTAATAGTGAGTGACTAATAACAGAATATCCATACTAATATTATAAATGCGAAAGTGTGTCTGTCTGTCTGTCTGTCTGCTAGCCTTTCACGGTCCATCCGTTCAACCAATTTTGATGAAATTTTGTACAGAGATAGCTTGCTTCCTGGGCAAGGACATAGGCTACTTTTCATCCCGAAAAATCGAAGAGTTCACATGGGATTTTTAAAAACCTAAATCCACGCGGACGAAGTCGCGGGCATCATCTAGTTATTAATAAATAATAATTAATGTTTGTTTTTAAGCATTGGCGATAATTTCTGCCAGACGCTTTATAGCTCGCAAAAAATTACATAATATTTAATCTTACTTAAAAGTCGGATTCGTAATTTTTATATTATGATATTAAAGAAACATACATAAAAACCAGCAGTCAAACTTTAAGATAAGTGAGTACCTAATCTTTTTATAACCTTTAGCAGCTGATACCATTAAATTGGCCTTCCGTACAAACTACACACTCACTACTATATTCGACACAATTTGTTTCCATAGCCATAAAGCATATGTCGTAACGTACTTATTAATAATAATAATTAATTACCTATCCAAAGTTATCCTTTAAAAACCTTTTTTCTTCTTATCAATCACAATTATTGCGTGTTAAATATTATATTGCTTTCATATCATGCATCATCTTATATCTTGTACCACAACCACTAGATTATATCAACGATGAGCGTTTTCTCTCACGGATCTCACGACACGACATCGGACATTGTCTGTGCACTCTCACGGTGCTCGAGACTTCGAGACATTTTTGAACTATGCGAGACATTATTTTTGCATTTATTGCAAAGTTCGACAGCGTTTTGCACTTTGCTGTTAGCATGAAAGAATTATCATAGTAATCTACAAAGTTTTATAGTAACCATTTTTCTCTTCTCAGACCAAACTAGTGCCAGCAATAGGATTTGACAAAATTTGGTATAGCGATTGCTTGCATCCCGGGGAATTACAAAGGCTACTTTTTAACCCGGAAAATCAAAGAGTACCCACGGGATTTTTAAAAACTTAACTTAATTTCATTTTTTCAATAAATAGCTTTAACTTTGAGATCGAAAGTGTGTCTGTCTGTCTGCTAGCTTCTCACGGTCCATCAGTCTAACTGATTTTGACGAAGTTTGGTGCAAAGATAGCTTGCATCCCAGGGACGGACATAGACTATTTTCCCCGAAAATCAAAGCTTCCGTGGGATTTTTAAGAGGGTACTCGTATACCCACGCGGATGAAGTCGCGGGCATCATCTAATAGCATTATCGTATTATACTCGTACCTACAGCTACCAGTGCATCTAAAAATAAAACCTTTTATAAATTATTATTATCGGCCCAAAAATGTTCCAATTAATTCCAACAATATAGGACAGAACAAAAGGGACCCGCATCAAAATTTTCCTGCAACTCACTGCATGACTACCTTGTTCTCACTTTTTCGGATTTCCATACAGTTGAAATTTTCCAGACAAGTCCTATCTGTTAAACACTGATTCGTAACAAGTCGCAATTAAAAAAAACACAACTGCCTTGCTAAAATCCAACTAAAAAGTAAGAAAAAATCACATTTGAAAATGTCGCCTAGCAACCACCATACCAATTGAGTTTTTTTGTTCAATAAATTTAAAACTAGTGACACTCGGAATGATGTTGTGAGGACCCTAATGATATTCCATAGTAATATATCCAAATTTATAGACATTTAGAAGGTATGATAGGGTAAAGAAAGTCACATACATGAACCCATGAAACATTACAATTTTTTTTTGGCAGTCGTGCAAAAACAGACTTCATAATAATGCAGTGTGATTGAAAATACGTGATAAATTTCATATATTTGTATGATATGAAATAATAATACTAAATACTAATAAAGTAGAGTAAAATATGCCTCGGAACGGGCCGCGAACCTTCTAGAAATAGGAGCGGGGACCCTGAGACACAGGTTTATTAAACTTACTCCAGGGTTTCCGACACAATGCAATATTGTAAACCGACATCACTACCCCCAATAAAAATGCTGTGTTTCTTTGTTGGTTTGACTTTCAATCACGTCTCAACGGAGCAACAGATCGTCGTGATTTTTGCATGGGTATAGTTTAAAACCTGGAAAGGGACATAGGCTACTTTTTATCCCGGAAAATCGATTTTTAAAAACCTAAATCTACGCGAACAAAGTTGCGGGCATCAGCTAGTAGTTATTATAAATAAATTTTAATTTTCAAAAGAAGGCGATGAGCTTATAGACAGTTAGCTTACATGGACTGTATGTGCGATTTCTTTACAGAGAGGCTTAAAAGTTATCCTAATTTAGTTAACAAATATATGGCACATCCACATGTAGGTGACCCTTGTCACGCAAAGTGACTGAACCAAAGTTCAAACTTGTTTCCTGTGATGAAAAAAAGGGCGTGTATCCGGCGGGGAAGAAGTGAAACTTCAGATTTATTTAAAAAATGGAAGTCATGTTAGATTTGAAAATCGATTTAACTTTTGTAATCAGCACTTTAAAAAACCACCAAAATCACAAGCTATAAATTAAACCCGAATTTTGCATTTGAAAATGGATATTTTGTAATATCAGCTTTATCAAAAACCTCGAATTTGCCTGTCATTCTTATTTTTATTTTCGGGCCTTCTAGGATATTGGCGATTTGTAGGACATAAGACCGGACGAATATGGTGTGGTAAATATGGTAAATAATTATAGATGGTAGGTACCTATGGTCCCTGTGATAAGGCATACCTACACATAGCTCTGTGATAGAGCGTACTTTAACTTTGCTCAGACTTAAGGTCTGAATCTCATTTTTCTTATAAATGAGGAAACGAAATGCGATTTACAAAAGTGGTATAGGTGAGTCTGTATCTACTTTGAGTTTGCTCAGACTTAAAGCCACTGTTAAGACGAGACAGCCTTATATCGCCGAGATTTTGTTTCGTTTTACAGTTAAAGTTTTAAAGTTTCAGTAAACTTAAGTCTGAGCAAAGTCAACACTACATCTATATAATAGAGCTGAACCTAAGTCTTTACGTGGCTAGAATTTCATTTCTTATTTTCTTTTTTATGTACGGGACCCTTATAAATAGTTGCTCCATAAAACCTCGTATCATATTAATCCGTATATAATATATGTAACGTAATCGGCTTTCGCAAAGTGGCTCAGATCATAGGCAATTTATTTGCCGACCGCGGACAGTATTCCATGACCTTTCACGATAGGTATATTATTATGTTCCATACCAATTAGAATTAATGCTTCCATCCATAAAATTGTTACACGTGATTTTGACCTTATAAAACCTATAGATAGATAGATTACTACTGGTTACCTATACCGTACTTTTGTTATATAGTCAATAGTATAATAGTCAAATATAAGCACGCAAAGCTAGAGTACCTAAATAGTGCAAAAGTCTAGTACCTAGGTTCCCAGTAATTTTACTTACTACAAAAGAGTAATTTAACTGACATTTCCTTCACTTCTTACACCTTTTTAATCGAGTCATTATCATAAGTAACAACTAATAAGTAATAACCATCTTACGCCAATTGCCACTAGGCAGTTAAATACCTACGTGTACAAATATAACCATAACCAAATTGTGTCAAGTTATAGCCAAGGAGCTGGTGGATTTTGCCTGATTAAAATTAAAAGAATACTTTATATTTGTGTGCAATAATAGCTTTTTCCCACGATTTCTTACGCGTGGATTTAGGGTTTTTCCCAGTGCTTTCTTAGCCCCCCCCCCCCCCCCCCCCCACCTCAGCCACCCTCACAACGAGCTCTACGGGCAGCGGCACGCGTAGCTCGCAGTCCGCGACTCGTGCGCGAACTGACTTCCTTGAAAAAGGACCCCGGATGGGTTCGAAACTAGGCGGGCTAACGTCGGCTAAACACGTGAGTAAAGCCGGGACAGATATTATATATAATGGAAATCACTCACGATAGTTTAAACGCTAAAACATGCATATTATTATTATAATTATTACCATTGTTCTGGTGACATGATTTTATTCCCTCCGCATTACATGCCATTGCCCATTAGCTTTTATAAAGTGTCGCTGCAAAATTTCCCAACAGCTGTTAAACTATGACCATAACCAAATCGTCTTACGTTATGTTATGAGGTGCGCATGAGCAGGTGAAAGTTCTTCCGACTTATGCAACGTGCACACATCTCGACTTATGACATTGACTAGGCAATTCGCATGTTTCGACTCGATTATATTGTGTTGAATAAACGATGAATGATTTATTAGTTGTATGAATGAATGATTTATTAGTTTTATTAGAGACACAGGTAGTCAGGTGGAGAAGGTGGACTCTATACCTACAATATATGTATACCTACAATGTGTCATATTTCCTTACGGTTCGGCTCTACTGTCGAGATTCGACATGATACGTGATATTATAAGTCCCGCAAATTGCATATGCGCGTGGCCGCCATTTTAGTGACGTCAGCACTAGACTGAAGACTGAAGTTTCGAGCTGATGGTAGGTATACTTTTATTTTGGCTGACGTCATTTCGATGTTAATTGTCGATGTTTTACTCCATATAAAATATCTTCCTTCACGCCATATTATTATAAGTCATAAACCGACAAATTTTTGAATACATTTTCACTAAAACAACTTCCAACATTATAAATTAATTAATTAATTACACAAACAACAAGAAGGTACACGCAACAATTATTCTGGTACATAATATTATTTTTCGCATAAATATTAAAACTTAGAGCAAACGCACACAAACGACGCTAAATTAGTTATTTATTGATATCGAGCATTTTTTGTTTTAAAATAAAATGAAATAAAAGCACGAAGGTTAGTCTACCTTCTGATATCTTAAGCCAGCACTAATTAGAAATATTATGTACCTTCCTAGCATGCGGGCAAAAATGCAAGCAATTAATAGCTAATAGAGTAGAGAGAGAGAGAGCCAGAGCGCGCTAGACCTTCGTTATTTTATAAAAGCTGAAAGTTTCTCTGCGTATTGTCCCCAATACAAGGAGGAAGAACAATCAGCGACTATAAAGATTGGATCATGGTGGCTTTGGGAGATAACAGGTAATAGAGGTGTTAAAAAAGTGACGTAAAAGTACATAAATATTTAGGCTAATTTTTTTTGATATTTTCTTTGATTTCAAATCCTGCTTGATGCCCTTAATGTTTTAAAGTATAAGGGGGGTTGCCACAATATTAAGTGTTTGGCAAGTGCGAGCACATGAGTAAATAGTGGTGCCAGCTCGCGCAGATATTGTTCCACGCGCTCGTGCACTGTGTACGGATGTAGCACTCGCACTAATGCAGATGGCAAACGTGGGGTACGGTGCAGCGCGCGAGCTGGTGTGCTCCTCTTTCCCGTACCACACGAGTAGATAGCCCGTACGTAACGCCCCACTGACACCTAAAAACTACTATTGCGACGCGTCTTGCGGTTAACTTCAAAAACGACTATAGGTACTTACAGCTTTCAGGCTCTAATGTAGTAGGTACCTAGGTGTAGGTACCTACTTATCTGTAATCTGTCGATAAATTACTTACAATATACATATTTTTGTATTTTCTTCTTCTTTCTTGTGCCTGGCTTTACTCAGGTAGATTTTTTTTAATTCTTTCTTAATGAAGGTCACGCTTCTGATAAAAGTAACATGAAAAATCTCAAGTTTTAGACTGACATAATAATATGTATCATGTAAAATTATTATCAACATGATTACCGTAGTTGGTTTTAGGCTGTATCTACCTTAATTGGGATGACTATGTGAAAAATAAATTATTTCTTAGGAACAATTAAATAGAGAATTTACCAGAATTCGTAAAATCCCCGTCCACTGTTAGTTTTAAGTTTGTTAACCATTTTAAATTATCTATTTAACTAAAAAAGTACGTCAAATTACTTGATACGTTTATAACGTCACATCTATTTCATACAAGCTCCCTTACTAAGCAAGCGTTTTTACGTCTGATAAAAAGTCGCTGTTTTGATTAGTAGTTGTTATCCCTATTATGATACGCCAGTCAATTTAACAGCTTATATCTATAAGCTTAAAAGCTAAGTTACCTTGGTGCGTCAGACTTCACGTAAAGACGTAAAGACACGTGGAAGATATAAAAGTGGCTCTAAAAATATTGGAAAATGTAATGCATCAAATGTATCTAATCCACTCACACATTTATAGCCTCGACATCGCGTGTCGGGGTTCATGCCTTACATTTCCCATGGTGGATAGCATTTTGATAAGGGCATACCTATTTGTAAAGTGTAATCATTTTTCACTGTCGCTACTCAAACAGGCCTAGAATATCTGATGAGAATGTGGGTTTGCTCACGATGTCTTCTTTTCTCGAATTTAGGAAGTAGGGACGAAATTCTTAGTGTTAATTGCATCACAGAAACTTATGCCCAATCAAACAGAGTGGGAAGGCATAAATTCTTACCTCCATAAAGACTCAAGAACCTTGATTTGTGCAACCCAAAGTGGCTTTTTTGGTGTGATTTTAACGTTAATCGTAATCGCCTGTGGTGTTGCCCTAATATAAGTCAGGATCAAAATTCAGGAATCAATTCATCATCATCGTCGCTACTACAGCCCTATGGGCCCTATGGGCCTGGGCCTGCTCCATACAATACGGTCAAAACGACGCGATATTCTATGAAATATTGAAATGGGACGTCACATCATAATGACGTAATTTTTAGTTTAATCGATAATTTAAAATGCATATTACACTTAAAACTAATAAAGGACGTGAATTTTACTTATTTTGGGAGCCTCTTTATTTAATAATCACTGAGAAATAATTTATTTTTGATGTAGTCAAATAACCAATTTCTCTACCTATTTCTATCGTGTGAATTTTTCCTGGAATTTTTCAGGAATTAGTTGGTTGCGAATTAATTATATTGCGTAATGGATTATTAATAATACCAAGAACGCTTTTGATAAAAAATCCTCTTAAGGTCCTAAGGAATTTGGTTACAATAATACAGCTGTATTAAAAAATCACGGAAATTTCGTTACCCTTGCCTTGACCCTTTTCAATAAATTTGGGTTGGGTATTTCTGTCCAGGGTACTTCAGCGAGATGCTAAGGGCTTTTAACGTTTCTCTCGACATAGGACCACCATGGTATGATGTCTGCGAGATGCAGTAAAGTTAGGGGTTCCTTGGTGAATATGAACGCAACACATACACGCTGTGTACGCTAAACACAGCGCTTATGAAGTACCTTATAGGTACAGAAGCGAAGGCTAACTTCGCAAAGATGTTTAAATAAATATCGACTCTTGATACGATGCAATAAAGTGCAGTTCTGTTCGCACAGCGCTGCGGTCTAAAATTTAACAAACGCCTCTCTTTTTTTCGCGTAATCTCTTATTTCTGAACTCTTTCCCTCTCTCCTTCCCTCTCCTCCTCCCTTTTCATCTCTCACTCTCTCTCTCTCTCTCTTATGGGGCGGACCAACAAACTCCTGAAAGGCCGACAACGCATTGGTGGTTCCTCTGCACTGGTACTGCAAATGTTCATAGGCGGCGGGAATCACTTAACATCAGGTGACCCGCCTGCCTGTTTGCTCGCCTTTTTTATTTAAAAAAAATGTGTTACTGTAATAATTTACAGTTTACTACAGCAGTGTTTCTTTCTTTTACAGCTCTCGTTGCCACCCTAGCAGTAGTATCCTGTACACAAGTTGAGGACCCATGCAAGACTAAATCAAGAATAGTCGCGGACGACAAATACTGTGACAAATACTGGGAGTGCGACGGTGGACAAGCAGTACAATACGACTGCCCCAATGGACTGGTCTTCGCTGGAAAACATCGGGGTGTGACTGAAGGCTGCGACTACCCGTGGAGATCGAATTACTGTGAATACCCCAAGGCGCAAATAAGTGAGTAAATCAAAACAAGACAATTATGAATAATTTCCGTTCTATCTTCAATAACTACTAAATCGAGAAAATAAAAAGTTTAAAGGAAGAGCGAATAAACGATTTCTCGTTCATTCGTCGTTATTAGGTCACATCATCACTTTCCTCTCAAATGAGAGAAATTTACTCATCTGTGCACTTGTCGTTTGTCGGGCCCGGATTTAAATCGGATGTTCCAGTGGCAGAACATTTTATATGAAGACTAGCTTATGCTCGCGACTTTGTCCGCGTGGATTATACAAATTTCAGACTACTATTTCAGCCCCCTTGGGGGTTGAATTTTCAGAAATCTTTTCTTAGCGTATGCCTACGTCATAATAGCTATCTGCATGCCAAATTTCAGCCCGATCAGTCCAGTAGTTTGAGCTGTGCGTTGATAGATCAGTCAGTCAGTCCCCCCGACCTACGTTTAGAAGGTGGACATCACTAGGCGATCACAGCTTCAAAATATTATGCGTAGTGCAGCATAATAATATGGATTAGCACTTTAGTATGGTTATGAAATCTGAAATTATTTGTTTACCTAAAGCTTTGAAGTATAGAGATATAGACGGTGACGACGGGATAATTAATTTCGCTCGTGTCATGGCGGTCACTCTGGCATCAAGGAGATTATCCCAGCTTTAGTAATTACCTCTAACAATGGCCTATTAGGCCCATTATGTGCATTATTAATTGCTAAAGTTTCATACACTAGCGATAACTGCCACTAACTACCTATACTTTTGATTAGTTTCAGAAATTATATCTCCATTATTCATTTTTGTATACTTCGTCTATTATTAGGGCTTTTACATTTTGTTAATCATTAGTATTATTCCATAGACGTAGGTATTTCCATAGACGTAGAATTCCTCTTATCTATAATCTAGGTAGGTACCTATTGGACGTGACAGGTCTAAATAGCAATCGGGGAGGGAACGCCCCGCACACCCGCACAGCCCCCTCGCTTACCCGGTGCGGGCGAGCGCGGGCTACGTGCGGATGTGCGGGGCGTCGTCTACGGGCATTTTAAATTTATCTACTACTATCTACTTACTGCGTCCACATTTTTAGATCAAACAGGGAGGTCATCTAGTTCCCAAACATTTTATCCTATACACAAATGAATCATTTAATCAAATTATTCAAAAACCCATAAACTTCCTCTGGCACTGCAAATGTTCATGGGTGGCGTGACCTACTTCCTCGTTTGCTTGCCATTTTTATTTTATTTTTATCTTTTTTCAGATCCTCCGATCGGCACAGAACACTGCGACTGGTTGTACGGCATCTTCGGACATGAGACCTCTTGTACAAGATACTGGACGTGTTGGAACGGAACTGCTACTGAACAGCTGTGCATCGGTGGTCTTCTGTACAACGAGAACGCTCACTCCTGCGACTGGCCGGAGAACGTGGATGGGTGCCAGAAACATCGTAAGTTACAACTCTTTTTTGTTCAAAAAAACCATTTACTTAGTTGGAATCTATGCTACACATTTCCGCACCTTATTAGCCCGTCGTCTCCACCATTTGGTCTGCGTTCTTTCTTCTTTTTTCTTCGCTCTGGGCTGGTTTCCGTACTTTTTATGTTGTTTGCCTTGTACAAACACAATAGCGTCGTCGTTGTTGTCATCAACCGATAGATTTCCCCTACTGGACAGCATAGCTCTCTTGTAGGAACTTCCACACGCCTCCCTGCTACTCGTTTGATGTCGTCTGTCCACCAACTCTACGATCAAAATACAATACAAATCCCAATGTCTACCGGTTCTTCGAACTACATACGCCGCCCGTTGCCACTTCAGCATTGCAACCCAACTATTGACTGCTCTGGTTCTTCTACAAGCAAGAAGCATACAGCACAGATTGTCTGGGGCCCTTATTCAGGTGATGTCACGGGACTAAAGAAAGTTTTAGGTTCTAGCATAAGTAGTTTTAAAGAGTAATTTATTTATATTTAACTATAGAATATTTATTATGAGATTAGGTATATTCTTGAGTTCTTTGTAAAAGTTAACAATGAGTATAAAATTTATTAAATTGGAGAAATTTTCTATTTCGTTAAAAACCACATCTGGCAGAAGTTATTTCACAGTCTGCTATCCTTATTTCATGGTCTGTTGCCCCATCTAGTTAACGTAAAGTAATTCTATTCTACCTAACGTGGACATACAATTGAGAATGCGGACGTTATGATGTGGTACGAATACGATCTATTTCAGCAGTGACATGAGTGTCAAGAATATCCAGCCATTTTATTCACGATTGTTCTTCAGCATCATTATCAACCGATAAACGTCCACTGGTGGACCACCTGAATCCAGCGGCACCTTGGAACTCCAACACTAAGAAGGGATATTTGAAAATTCAACCTATAAGGGGGTAAGGGGGTAAAATAGAGGTCAGAAATTTGTGTAGTCCACGCGGACGAAGTCGCTGGCATTGTCTGGTCGACTATAAGTACTGAATACTAGAAATAATGGAATAGTAGATTTATTACGGAATCAGACGCATACTTATTGATTTTATGCAATGCGTGTGCAATAAATATCAGACACGCATGAGAACAACTCCACAATATATCTATTGAGATTTTGCTCCACAAAGAACGGAATGACATTTCCTGAGATCAAAGAAAAAACGTTTCAATAGTAGCTCATATCACACAATATAGTTTCTACAAATATGTACGTAATATCTACTCAAAGTTTCATAAAAAAGTTTAATATAAGCCTATTCATATCCCCCATAATATTAGATTCCCACTCACTGCAAACATTTAGTCGTATATACAGGTAATGGTCTTTTGGGAATTTTCTAACTTTACTCCAAAAGTTAAGTAGTTTCTGCTACCGAAATTGGTTTTCATAATATACCTACCTAATAAGATTTTGCAATACACTAGGGCATAAGAAAAAATAAATCTTACGTCATAGGTCGATCCATTAAAATAATGATCTTTCTCATAAGGACGTTATTGCCAATTTTCATAATCGATCAGTTCTTCTACTGGATACCTGAGTGGTGAATGGAATAGTTTCTCTTGCAACTTTCACCCTAATTACTATAAGCAGTAAAGCGTATAACGGCATACGGTCAATGATTTATTGTGTTTTGTAGAGCAATTCATTTACTAAATAGTGACAAATGGTTTAGGAAGTCCATTATCTTTATTTTTTTGAAAGATTTATTTTGGTTATTAATGTTGTACTTCACTTTGGTGTATGCGTTATAACAAATTACATTCGTAGTTTAGCTTTTAATAACAATGAAAGTAAAAACAAGTCAAAGCTTTTTTTAGTTCACTAAAAAGAATTGAAACTTAGGCCCACTTGCACAAACAACGACAGTTAAACTGATTTTAATTAAATTCTGTAATGCTCGTTGTGGTAGGGGAGCCCAAGAGGCGATTTTAGGATTTACTCGAGCGCGTCAGATAAAGACAAGGCAAGTTAATTAGATGCAGAAAAGTGTGTATTTCATTGATCTGACAATTTGAGCGTGACATAAGGAAATGGGAGAGTCACAAAGTTTCAAAAATCAGCCATGGCTTTTGGTTGCGTCCAAATCGTCAGTGTTTTAAATAGGAGCTAGTTGAGTGTTCACTTAACATCCCTTCTCAATATCTGATGCACTCGATAAATATTTTTGGTTCTATTTTCTCTGTTCTTTTCCTTTTTTTTAAATTTAAAGACTCGCGCTTGGCTGCAATTAGACCTGGTGGGAAGTGATAATGCAGCCTAAGATGGAGCGGCCCCTTCTACCCCTTCGTACGACCACCATGCAAACCGGCAGATAAATATTTTTGCGATAAAAAAGCACACGTGGGGTGAATTATACACTATAATTATCTAAAACGCTCGAGTATTTCTTTGCAACTATACTTTTTTACATTTTTGAAAACCTGTACGCGCTCTCCTCACCAGTGAAAAGGGTTACATCATATAACCTTTTTTTTCTTTTTAGCACCAAATGTTCACAATCCAATAGGTCCCCACGACGCTCGAGTAAATCCCTATTTAGCATCTTAGCCAAAAAGCGACATCATTATAAAATTTAACTACAAATATTGGAAGACGAGAAATAAGTTACCAATTTTACGAAATTACAGCATACGAACAAGTTAAACTGATAAAAAAGCTTTTAAAATTATGAAAGAAGATAATCCATTATCCTTAAATGTTTTAATGCGGGTAAATCACAAAGGTTCCCTTACCAACGTCCTTCATCCCTAATTCCTCCCTAAGGATATAAGAACCGAAGCATCTTTTCATCGAAGAGTGTTGAAAAGATTTCAACCCAGAATTAATTATTTTGTCATTTTATCGCTTTAATATGAAAGAAATTTTTCATACCCTTGAAGCATCTTAACTTTTAACTGAATATGAAAAGTATTTATTATCTGTTTGGGAGGAAGTAGGGGTCGACTCAGTGTGTAAGCAAATAACTTATTTTTTTTACTAATTACCAAGTATATTAAAATTTACTCGTTAGATGAAAACATATACTTAGCTAAGTCCAAACCCGACTAAGTATCCTGCTAGAACGCCATTAGATTTCGTTCTTACCACCCATCTCCATGTCATGTGTTATGAAACGTAAACGCATGAAAACAAACCAAATTAATGAGTCCAATTTGACTTTCATGCCATTTAGGTATGTCATCAGAGAATTCCTATGTCCGCATCATGCCTTCATTATCAGAGACGCATAATGGTACGTACTATAATCATCTGTTGTCTTGTCATCCAAACCACGTCGTGTTTGAAAATTCCATCTCAATCAGACAGGTCGAAGTAGCCAATAATTTCGACGGAACGACAACATTACGATCAAAGCAATTTGAAAGATAACATCTTGCAAAATAATTAATTATTTGAAGTAATTTATAAATCCAAAGTGAAATCTAAATAAATTCAAAAGTTTAAAATCTAAAGCACGGTAATATTATCTATATACTATTACCTGACAGTCTAAAGATGAATGAAATGATGGTGTGCAGAAAATAATTTGACCTCCGTTGGGAATAAGAAACTGGAACAAGGCCTCCGATTACGTCCACTGGCGGAAACCTTTTTTGAAGACAATTAGGCATGATTAACTTGATAGCATCATCCCCCTTCCTCCTCAGACCTCAGTTTCGTGAAAGGCGATTAAAGTTATGTTACGGTTAGCGTTTAACTTTGACCACCAATAAAAATCAGAATGGGTTGCACAAGTCAGTATGCATACCCCCATGATTAAGGCACAGGGTTCGTAATAGCGGTCCAAAGTTACCCTATTTTTTAAAATTAGAAAATATTACAATAAAACTTAAAGCTAGCCTTATCTAATTACTATACAAATCATGCCCGCGTGGAATGGTGCCAAGAATACTAGCTGCATTTTCCTGCTGGACGGCCAGGCTGAACTGTTGCGCAAAAAATGAGCCAGCCTACTAGTACCAAAACTTCTATGTAAAGGCTAAAAGCCCAACGTAATTTTCAAAGAACGGTAGATAATAAAGGCCGAATTCCTTCGCTGGTGTTCCTTGAATCGGTGTATTCGAAGCCTAAACGTCCTAAGTAAAGAGCGAATCCCGAATTTAATTTATACAAAAGTTATGAAGGAATTCCCAGACGACCAACAATGACCATTGTTGATTCATCGCGGCATTGAATACGTAATTGGACGTCTGTATTCGATACGGGATCCCTTTAAGATTGCGGAACGTGGCTCGATTTCATATTAGGACCTTAGCTTTAGCTTAACGCTAAATTGAATCTTTTCTGTTTAGTAAATCTGGTGTATTTTTAATCAAAGGCTTTGTTCTGTTGCTTGGTATTTGTACTTTAGTTTGTAGTTGAATATTTTTGTCTTCTTTTTCTAGTTGCTATGTTGCCATTTGTGCATCGGTCCCTGGTATTTTTTGCCAATCATTCTGAACTACCTCTACTAGTGATCCTAGGCAATTGGAGAGTTAGAAACTTGAAAGAACTTATTACGTTTTTATTTCCAATGAGTCCATTTCCTAAATTATTCACGTTTTCTATTAGCAAATCCCTTAAGTCTTCCCTAAACTATGAGCCGATCAAAAGTTTATAATCTATGGGGGATAATGCTGTCTTAATTCCAAGTTTGTTTCATCTTAGTTTGCATAAAAAGTACTTATAAAAATTCTCAAGTAAAATAAATAAAAGTTGCTGCTGAAATGAAAGTGGCTTCGCCCACACGTAGCTGGATCGATATTTCAGAAAATGACTTTGCTAGATAGATTCAATTCCGGTATGAGAAGATTGAAGCCATGATATGTTTATGAAATACGAGTATGTGCTGGAAATATCCAAACTAGATTATTTAAAGGCGATTAATAATGATAATCTAAATATATAAAAGGAAAAGCTGACTGACTGACTAATCTATCAACGCAATGCTTAAACTACTGAGCGGATCGGGCTGAAATTTGGCATGCAGACATGACGTAGACATCCGCTAAGAAAAGATTTTTGAAGGAAAACACGAGGAAACCTGCATACCTGAGAGTTCTCCATAATGTTATCAAAGGTGTTTGAAATCTTCCAATTTACACTTGGCCAGCGAGGTGAACTGTAAAGGTTATCGTCTTGACTAGGGTATTAACATTCTCAATGCTCAAAATATAAGCTTATTTATTTTCCAGCTCTCTGCAACGAAGACCCCAACGGCAACGTGCCTCTAGGCAAGTCCTGTAACCGCTACTGGCAGTGTCAAGGAGGTTACCCTCGTCTACAGCGCTGCCCAGCCATGCTAGTGTTTGACAGGCGCTCTCTGAGATGCGTGGTACCGCCCACGGAAGACTGCGAAATCCCTACCACCACCACACCACAGCCGGAGGAAGACGATGTAAGACAGGTAATTTTTTGAAGTGAAAATTCTTTTCCGGCGTTACGGGACAACAAAAGGCACACACAGACTGTGTGTGCCTTTTGCTGTCTTGTAACGCCTGTAATGTAGATGTTTCTTTAGATGCTGATTACGGAAATGACAATCGATTCGTCAATTTCAAAATGACAAGCGTATTTTTTTATTGATATGTTGTTTTCAAGATTTCTTGGAGTGCTGATTATGATAATACATGATAATGATTACCAGTTTCAAACCGAAGATGGCGGACTAGCATTTTGTTTTTTTTCGAAAAAAGGCAGTTTCCAATAAAATTAGTCGTCAAATTTATAATGAACGGTCTCTATATTTAGTACCTCTACATCTAAAAAAAGGCACAAGACGGGGCATGCTGAATAAAAAAATTGCTAGTTTAATTTTGACACTAGACAAAGCGATAAAACGATTCTTGTTTAGAATGGCCCTTCTAAGAGCTAGCGCGCACCACGGTAAATTTCCGTGCGTTTTTTCCCCGCAAAATCTGTGAACTATAGAACTACATAGAAGTGCGGAATTAATTACGTACCAGATTCTGATAGATTAAAATTCAAATTTGCGGATTTTAAAACGCACCGCAACTCACTACACCGTGGTGCGCGCTACCTCTAAATTTCATATTTTTAATTTGTATCGACATTATAAAAGTTATTGATATTTTCAGGGTTCTCAGCAACCATCCAAAAGGCCAATTAATACCAAGCACCAATATCAAGAAGAAGGAGAATCACAACAAGGTCGTCAGAGAATAAGGAATTAGAAAATACATTTTCCGAATATACTTAATTAGTTTTTAAGTGTTTCAAATGGGCATAAAATCTCTCTTTACCAAATTTTTCAATAATAGACATAAGTAATTAAAAAAAGATCCCTTAATACCCATACTTTAGACCTCCTAAAACAAATGTACGAACCAAGAATGAAAGCGATAAAGGTGTTATTCCATTAGAATTGCGATAATATTTTTTTATTCCAGTTGAGTTGGTAATAATATTACAAATACCTAAGCTCTGAAAAAGGCGTTAATAAAGCCAGTCCAGGTCAGAGTTCTGCATTCCGCGTCCACAGTAATCTATGCAAATATATTGCTATGCACACAAAAGTAAATAATATTACGTGTAACGTGTACAATCTACTAAACTTTAGTTTTGAGATAACGATTGACAGCTGACATATAGAGCAAATATGGCGAGTCCTTTTTACGCGTAAAAATTGACCGGGACGGTCATAGAAGGAACTTTTAGATATGTGTAGATTGTTACGGCTATACTCACGTATTATGGAAATCACTCACGATAGTTTAAACGCTAAAACTGTTAGATACCTGATTGAGCGAATATAAAACCCTTTACTGACAACTATATCGGGTTGATATCTTAAAAATTATTGTATTAACTACAGTGATTTTATTTTAAAAAATCTGCATAAATATCATTACAAATAGTATGATGCAGGGCGTCTTGCTGAGCTGTTCAAATACTGTGGTTGGTTTCACAGATTGATTAATCTGTCTGCTTAGAATGTCATTGATCTGTCTTAATAATATAGCTTTAGCATCGTGTTTTAGTGAAATAACGCTCTTATACTTCATAATTAACTTTGACTCAATTAACTCTATTTTTACATAATCACCATCCATTTTATGAGATTTATTTTAAGTCTATTTCTCCGATTCGCCTTTAATTAATAATATTTATACCTACTTTATTGATTAGTCATACCTACTCGTAGTTCTATCGACTGTATAATGCGTAAAAAATGACTCCTCAAGCGCCATTTTAATTTTTTGTGACAAATTTCATGTCAAAAGTACATAGCAAAAGTACCATTTTAGTTCTTATTTTAAAGGTTGACAGTTGACCCATAAAGTTAAAATGGCGCGTGAAGAGTATTTTTACGGACTATAAAAACTTTTTTCACTGTCAAAGAAATACTCATTTAAGTTAACAGTATGAATTGTCACTTTTATTAGGATGTCAAGTTATTGTAAGTTTATATTGTGTTTATTTTAAGTCATTAAATATAATTTACAATAGGTACCGTATGTTTTTTAATTGTCTTTTTATAACCGATTGCCATCTGCCATACCTATATAATATATATAATATCCATTATATTGGTATATCACAATGATCAAGGAATCACCAAATATATTTAAGTAGTACCTACCTAATCACATACAATACCTACCTAGAGTTTTTAGGGTCCCGTACCATTACGTTGTCTGTCTGTATGCTTGTCGTGTCTGTCTATTTGGGAGAGTCAAATTTGTAGGGTAGGTAACTTCCCGTAACCTAAAAGCCTGGTTCAACTTACCCTTCTAACCTATTGCTACTATGACACACTCAACCGCTGGAGAAACTTGCCAGGGTTAAACCACTCGAAAGCGCTGGTTACATCCTTCAACAAGAAGGTAGCATCTGAGGTGCTGGCGCTTAACAGAAGTAATCTGTGCATCCTGGTGCGAGCTTTAACGGGTCACTGTGGCCTGAAAAGGCACATGACCTTAAGCTCCAGGGCTCGGACATCTGCAGACTGTGCCATGAGTCTCCCGAGACTCCGATGCACATTATTTGCTTCTGCCCTGCTCTGATGCACAAACGTAGCGTCCACCTAGGGAGACATATCATTTATCAGGAGGATGTTACTTCAATTCCAGTCAAGAAGGTGCTGCTGTATCTGGCGGCCACAGGATTTGATAAGGAAGTGTGAAGTGGAGGCAAACACAATAGATCGGAGACGGTCGCAGTGATTCAGGGATAGCAAGGACCTGTATAGCCCCAAAGAAGAAAGAAGAAGAAGAACTTCCCGTTAACCTAGAATCATGAAATTTGACAGGTAGCAATGACTTGACAAAAAATCTGAAAACCATGTGGTTACATGACAAAAATAAAAGATTTTTGTTCCCAACAATCCAGCCAGCTTAGTAGACTATGGCCTAAACCCTTTTCATTTTGAGGGGACACCCGTTCTCAAGTGAGACGGCCAGAGGTTGAAATGATGATGATGAATAATGCATAGGCTCTCAGATCCTTCCGCATATAAATCTACTTTCCAATAAATAAAAATACCTATTTATTACGGGTTCCGACCCCACGGGTTATCTTACACATTTTATAGCAAGTTGCAAACACTTCAGCCATAATAGGGTCGCCCACAAAGCGAAGGGCGTACCGTAAAAGTGTAGTTATCACCCTTTATTTGCTTTTTATTTCGTCAGACACCATTAACTTCAAGATCATGCACTTAGTGCTTGCGGAGTTCAGACCTATACTGGATATAGCCAATTTTATTCAGGTCAAGACTGAAGATACTTAAATAATGATCTAAAATAGTTAGGTGCTTGCCTGGTAATTTTTTCATATCAGATATTATATCAACTAAGTAGGTGGTACCTATTGTTATCATAAAATTATTGCCTCAAAGCCTGCTCTGTGATGATAGCTATGTAATCAAAAAAATCGCATTAAAATAGGCCCAAAAAGTTTTTAAAGAAACTGGTAAGTGGTAACAAACATACACACATACAAGTTACAACTCTTACCAGGTATGAATACTGATTTGTGGAACTTTGCTTTTTATCGGTAGCCAAAGTTTAATAACGTTAAACGTATCGTACCTAAGTCCTAACTTTAACCGCCAGTCATGCAACTGGACCTTTAACATTAATCATGTTAACTTACTCGATACTAGTGCCTCAGAATAAAGTAACAATTCTTAAATGTAATCTTAACACATCTATACATTTTAGTGTACCTAGACAATTCAGTTTTAATGGGACCTAGCACGAGACCTAAAAGGGCTAAACTAAATTAAATTTTTATCGGACGAAAAAGCCAAGCGTGCTAAAATACCCCAGGGGGTGCGGGTGGCGTGAAATTAGAGTCGTCCACAGAATTCTAAATAAAATAATAGGTAGAAGTGGTAGGTTAATACGTTTTTTATCGATGGGAAACGCATTTACGCATCCCCTCCGGAAGCCAGCCAGCCAGCCAGGGAAGGTATGTGGAACTCGCCGGCCGAGAGGCGACCGGAATACCCACTAAAACCTACCCGCGTAGCGCTTGGCGACTGGTTTACGGGAACACCGAAGCTCGAAGCAATCAACCGCGACCCAGCCAGCGACGTCCGCCAAAGCGGACCCACCACCAGGGACCTACTCGCGAACACTAGGTGTAAAAGGCTCACTCCGCAAAGACATTTATATAAATAGCGACTCTTGTCACACAGTAGAGTCACAGTATAAAGAGACGCAGTAGCCGACGCCTTTGATCTAGTGGTGATGACCGACCCGGCATTCCTATGGAGATCCCGGGTCGGTCATCACCCCTTACCGCACGATTGCTCTGTCGTGCTCTGTCTAGACGCCTTCGTCGAACCTCTGGTAGGTAATAACATGCCATCCTTATTCTGTAGTTAAGTGCAATTCAGCTCGCACAGCACTGCACTGCTGCGGCTTAAAATTAACAAATGCCTCCCTATCGTATAAAATCGTATTTTTCTGTCATGAGATAAAACTTACACGAGAGCCGTCGAAGGAGCGCGCCGTCGCGTCGCGTAGCCCGTAGGTCATTATTCTCGTATCATATTATAACTCCAGCGGGCCGATTGCCGTGGTTTTACGAAATCGACAAGACCCTTTACCATTTCTCCTATTCGAGATTCCGTGGAGTCGTCTCTAAATTACGAAGGTTCATTAACAATTCAGCCAAAAATATGTTCTCCTTCCAGCCAGCGTCTCGTAGAGAGACGTTTTCTTGTTACTTTGTGGGAGCTTCAAATGAAATAATTATCGTCGATCCCAACTAAATGAGCTTTTCTTTCCCTCCCAATCGTATAACAGCGCAGTGTGTATTATTACTTTCGCATTTAACGAAATTAACCCTATGTTATTTTAATGGTTTCAGCATAAATATGTAAGTCACCTTAATGTAATAAACTATAATATGTAGGTATATCCCGTATATCCCCTACATATTATACAGTGCGACAAGGCTCTCTTGGCACTTTCGAATGACATTGACAGGGGGGCGCTGTCGGAGAACAAAGGCTTGAATATTCATACAAGAACAAAAGAGACACTTGAGGGCAACGTGTTCCGATCATAGAGATAGTATACATTCATCTAAGGTTCCGATTTTTGCAACGCACCAAGACAGCCTTGTCGCACTGTATTTTTATATAGATGTACCTACTACACTATCAACTCAGCTCCGTTCACGCCACATGAGTCTTGAAAGTTTAGATTTACTTACTTGGAAACTACGAACTTGGCTGGCGTATTCGTTTAACTCTATTCTTGGGCTAAACTTATTTAAAACTTGGTCTTACGGTTCTACAAAAAGAATATAATACCTATATAATACTTAAGTCCTAAGCGTGAGACGTACAACTTCTCCGCGTGGACTTAGGTTAGGCTACATTCAAATCCCGGAAAATCAAAGAGTTCCCACGGGATTTAAAACCAAAATCCACGCGGACTAAGTCACGGGCATCATCTAGTTTATGATAAGCCAGGTTTTCGCTAGCGTTCGAATTAACTACTATTTAATAATTTTATTATACCTACTTAGGTACTCTATCAATCAGGGTCACCTGCCCTGCGAAATGTCTTTATTCGGGATTTTAAACAAAGTGCTTGTTGTTCAGCTTTCGTAAACTTTTGAAATTTCATCGTTCATGCTAGAGTGAACACAAATGGGGAAGATTAATGGGAGTTTTAGTGAGGCGTACAAAAAGGACTGCAGGCTCTAAACAAGAGGAGCACTTCATGCGATTTTACGTCCTAAAATAAAAGTTTTTTTAAAATTCGTTATGCGCTTGACATCAGCTGATGGAATAAGATGGGAGGCATTTATCTAGATGCCTATTCACTCTTGTTTATAAGTAAACAGGGTGAATAAGCACCTTCTGCCATTACATAAAATAATTAATGTCATCACTCATCAGGTATAAGTCCATCACCGTATTATTTTAATATCAGAAGACACCTCAATAATAATGAAAATAAAATACCTCTAATCTTCAAATATTTTCTTGTTCGAAAAATTTAAAGCCGCTAATGTGGAAAGTTTTTAATATTTTACTGATTTGAGGACTTTGCAATCTGACAAATGGGAACGGGTATCAATGGTGCAGCTTTAAAAAACCTCAGAGAAGGAAGACAATAATTATTTTAAAAAAAACGCTTTTATTCTACGAGTTTTAATCTGTCGGTATGTCAATGTCGGAATGCCAAAATCGTCAAAGTTCAAAATGTCAAAGTGTGTCCAGTGCTGCCAACCTAGTGAATTTTCCACTAAAACTGGTGGTTTCGACCCCGAAAACGCGATCACTTAACCTCTGAACCACGTTTCAGCTAAGAATACATAATAATGCAGGTAAGTATTAGATCCGTACCCGAACTCCACTGCCCGTGCTCTATCCATCCATCTGTCTGTCAGTGGGCTGGATCTCGTGAACCGTAATAGTTAAAGGTAAAAAATTTCACAGAAATGTGTATTTCCATTGCCGCTACTCTATAACAACAAACTTTTTTTTTATTTAATAAAGGTTGCCATGAAAATAAAATAAGTGATATTTTTTGTACGGTAAAATAATTGTGATTATCTACTGTAATAATTTCTGAACTACAAAACCGATGACCTTGAAATATTTATGGGACATCTTTAAAGTTTTTCCATTCTAACAAAAAAAGGATGAATGAAATTGGACTAGTTACGTGTTTTAATGAATTACAACTAAGTAGACATTTTGACTTTCATTCCCTCTCCCAAGAGAACCATGCTGCATTTAGGGATAAAAAATTATCCTATGTTCTTACTCATAGTATGACCTAAAATCATGCCTAGTTTCATTTGAACTCATCCAGTAGTTACGGCGCGATTTTTTACTATTACTTTGTAGGCAGCACTGATTAGTTATTCAAACTGACTTACATATTCTTTTCTTTCATAGCTAAAAATTTATTTAGTGGATTAGTGAAGTTATGAAAGTAGTTACAGCCTTTTCGTTCGTTGTTTTAGATAGTAATAATCTGGTGGAGAGTTCATTTAAAAGTTGGCAACACTGAGCGTGTCAAAGTCATACGTTTTTGAAGTTTGTTTCAATGTAAGGTTATTTTCCGGCCCAGCTGTGTTTAATAATTCATCGAAAGATATGTAAATTTCTTATCCTTATCAATAGTTTTAAGTTAGTATTGCTATTTAATTTAATTCTACATCTCAATTTATAGAGATAATTAACATAAAACTTATTAGCTCCGTCATTCAACTCGTACTGATTTGTTTACGTTTACACTAGCGGCACGCTATGATGGCCGGTTTGACACATTACAATAGTGATGTGGAATGTCAATTTATTCTCGAACAAAAAACAATTAAGTTTTGTTTTTGTACCTGATTAAATAGGTTTAATAAAACAAAAATGTATATGTTTATTTAATTTATTTGAACGAACTGAATATTTGAACGAAAATGAATATACATACTTTATATGCACACAAGAAACATATGAATACAAAAGATACCGAAAAAGGTGCCACAAAAGGCCATAATTAATCAGATTCGTCCATACTACTATTTTCACTGTCGTCACTGCTATCATCACATACATTAATAATTATATGTTCGTTTTCTATAATATTATCTATTTTCACATCTCTTTCATAATCTTCCCTTATTAATTTAACAGTTCTATTCACAACCTTTTCCCAGTCTCCTTTAGTCACATGTTCACAAGCTTCTTCTAATAATTTTAGCATTTTTTTTTGTGGTAAATGGGGGTTCTGTATTGTGTCTTGCAGCATATCCCTTAATTTGAGCCCACACCAACTCAATCGCATTATACTCACAATGGTAAGGCGGTAACCGTATAACTCTGTGCCCATGTTCTAATGCTATTTCGTCAATGACGTATCGGATCTTGGTTGGTTTGTTTTCTTTTAAAAGACGTACTAATTCCGCTTTTAACATATTCATGTTTGCATCTACGCCATTTTTACGAAGCCATGCGACGATATCAGCTTTCTTTTGGGATTGGGCAGGTGGCTTGTCAATTTGCATCGAGTGGTATGGGGCGTTGTCCATAATTATAATAGATGGTTCAGGGAGGCTACACAACATTGAGGTAAACCATTCAGTAAACTTTTCTCCATTCATGTCTTCATGATAGTCTCCAGTGGTTTTTGACGCAAAAGCCATGAGAGAACCTTCGACAAACCCGTTGATGGTTCCGGCGTGACAAATTATAAGTCGCGATCCTTTTCCTACAGGAACTTTGGAAGTAGATGCTGCTGTGTCATCGTTCCAAGAACGGCCTACAGTATGGTTAGCATTAAGCCATGTTTCATCCAAGAACACAACATTTTGCCAATTTTTGATTTCTTTCACTTGCCGTAAAAAAGTATACCTTGCCATCGCTATATCAAATCTTTCCATCAATATTTTGCGTTTGTTACATTTTTTGTATCGAAATCCAATGGTCTTCAAAATCTTCGTTAAAGAACTTTCCCCACCGAAGAATAATCCAGCTTCCTTCAGTGAATGCACCAACTTTTTTCTTGTTGGATACTCCTTCTGTAAATAGTAGCCGTAAACATGTCTTCGGATAGCATCGGCATCAAAGCTATCGATGCCTACGACTGGTTTTGCTCGTTTTCTCTTTTTTGGTGTGTGAAGTTTATTTTCTTCTGTGCCAGTCTCGCCATATTTTTTTTTAGTTATCCGTCTAACAGTTCGTTGTCCAATATTAAGCGCATCAGCTACGCGTTCAACCACTGACGTTATAGGTAAAATTGGCCCTCCATTTTGAGCTTCACGATCGAAATAGTTACGAAGGCGTATTAGGAACTCACGTGTCTGACTATTTAGAACAGTTCTCTGCGTACGTTCGGTCATATCGACGAAATCCACAACAAAGGGCTTGAACAGAGTCCAAATTAACGAGCAAGGGTCAACAGTAATGCAGTATCAATATTTGAAATCCAAAGCCAGGTCAAAACTATATCACAATCGCATTGCACTGACAGTTTATACTTTTCGAAGCAACGTCAATTCGAAACTGCTTTGTTTTGCATTGAGCATTGACGCGAGTTTGCCGGAGGTAGTAGTTGTGCTAGCCAGCGATCCTATGTGACGATCGTATTAGATTCCATTTTTAAAAATTTATTGATATTTTTTTGCGATTTCAGAGGTTTGTCCACATAGTGAAAATTGTTCATATTCACAAGTACATTCACCCCTTAAATGGTGCAAACTGATTTTTCTACACTTGTATACATTTAAGAAATCAATTTAATAAATAAATTTTGAGTCCTAAACCTAAAACTACATTCGATAAAATTTATGAATCTCTGCACATCACTATCGTCAATAAAGTAATACAATTATTTCCTTCAAAGTCGTTATCAATTAATACGGAACTTCATGAGCGGACAAACGTCAAACCGGCCATCATAGCGTGCCGCTAGTTTAGATAAGTTTTGAATCTCTTTATTACAGTTTATCTTACAAAAATTGTGTTATCATGTTTAGGTGGAGAAGGTCTTTTATTGCCGCGTTGAAAGATCACAGTCATTGTGCAATAAAACAACGCAATACAAGTAGTAAATTAGTAAGAAGGGAAATAAGTATAAGTGCAGTTATGTGTGATAAATTCAAGCTTCCTGCTCGATATGGTGCCGGTGAGAAGAGTGTATGGTGAGTTTAACTCATTATTTACATTGTTATATAATTTCCGGCTTATAAAATACTAAGTATATAGGATCTGGATGGAGTATGTTCAGTATGGTAAATTACTAGTTATGTAATTCCTCTAATAGTAATTAATTTTAAATGTCAGGCAATGATATCATGCCACAGTACATTGTATTTAAAACTGACACTTACGCCATATTGGAGCAGAGTTAAAATAAAATAAAAACTGCAAAACACTAACTGACTTAAACTGTTGGGTCTAGAACCTTCGATTTTGCATATAGTTTTCACTATAACTTAAGGGGTCTAGGCTCGGAATATGATTTTGTCCCATTCGGTGTAGAGACCCTTTGTCCGTGGGGTCCTAGCGCTATAAGGCTTTTTAAGGAAATAGCTAAAAAGGTTAGTCGACATCACAGGAGACCAAAGAGCTGGCAGCTTCCTCGGACCAAGAATTAGCCTAGCTATTCAAAGAGGGAACGCTGCCAATATCTATAAAACCTTGCCTGCTTTTAACAATATATTTTATTTATTATTTATATATATATTATTATAGATTTTTTAAGGGTGTTAGTTTTAGGTTCATTGTTTTAGTATATATGGATTATTTATTCAAGTAAGATAAAACATCATAACAGCACTAAAAAAATTTAAGTTTTAGACTCGCATTAGAAAAGATTTTTTGGACTGAATTTTTTATGTATGTAATGCACTTGTAGGGTTGAATACATCCAACTGGCAGCTGAATACAAGCCAGCCGTAAATCTTGGTCAAGGTTTCCCTGACTACCATGCACCGAAACATGTCACCAAAGCTCTTGCCGATGTTGCGACAGGAGAAAACCCACTGCTCAACCAATATACCAGAGGATTCGTAAGTTATTCCATGCACCATACCTTGTCTCTGTGACTAAGTTAGTTGTATAGAAGCAAGCATTATTTTGAGGAAATCCATGATATCATCATCATCAACCGATAGACGTCCACTGCCTGACATAGGTCTCTTGCAGGGACTTCCACATGCCACGGTCTTGCGCCGCCTGAATCCAGTGGCGTCCTGCGACATGTCTGATGTTGATTGGTAGACTTCACACACCTTTGAGAAGATTATGGAGAACTCTCTGGCATGCAGGTTTCCTCATTAAAACGCACATAAATCAGAAAAGTTAGAGGTGTGAGAGTGTGAGGCGTGCCTGGGATTGAACCCACGACCTCCGATTAGAAGGCGGACGTCCTAACCAGTAGGCTATCACAGCTTTTCAGCTAACTCACTTGCTTTAATGTATATGTACAGAAACCTGCATATCTGAGAGTTCACCATGATGTTCTGAAAGGTGTGTGCCAATCTGCACTTGGCTAGCATGGTAATAGCCAACCCTTCTCATTCTGAGAGGAGACCCGTGCTCGGTAATTTGGCGGCGATGGGTTGATCATAGCTTAAACCAATCCATATTACTTAACGTATATATGCATTTATTACAGGGTCACCTAAGACTAGTACAAAATCTGGCCAAACTTTACTCGCCTTTGGTAGGTAAAGAATTGGATCCAATTAATGAAATATTAGTAACAAGTGGCGCATATGAAGCATTGTTTTCTGCTATTCTTGGTAAGTAAAATTACTTATTATCTATTAGGTACATTTTATTAGCAAATTATTATGTTCATGATAGAGGTATTGTTGATAAAAACCGGTTAAAAGCGAGTCAGACTCGCACACGAAAGGTTTCGAACCATCGTACATGAAATAACACTTTAATTTTTATTTTTTTTGACTGGTCTCGACATACACGATAGACAGACAGACAACAAAGTGATCTTATAAGGGTTCCTTTTTTTCTCGATTACAAGTAGCTTATGCTCGCGACTTCGTCCGCATGGACTACACAAATTTCAAACTACTATTTCACCCGCTTGGGGGTTGAATTTCCAAAAATCCTTTCTTAACAGATGCCTATGTCATAATAGCTATCTGCATGCCAAATTTCAGCCCGATCCGTCCAGTGGTTTGAGCTGTACGTTGATAGATCAGTCAGTCAGTCACCTTTTCCTTTTATACATTTAGACGATTATAATTATTGTATTAACTGATGGACGTCCACTGCTGTAGGAACCTTCCCACTCTACAATCTGGTCTTAATTTTCACAGGTCATGTGGAAGAAGGTGATGAAGTGATAGTAATTGAGCCCTTCTTTGACTGCTATGAGTTTATGATCAGGTCTGCGGGAGGCACACCTAAGTTTATTGCTTTGAAACCAGTAAGTGTTCAAATGTTTTGAAAACATAGGGGCAACGCACATCTATTGAGTGGAACCGAGGTGGAGCATCTTTTTTGATAGCAACTTGAACTTAGCTTTATTTTCCTTGACATACAGTTCAAATTGGCATTATGAAAATAAAACCAGCGGGAGACTGAAAGTAGCAGTAAGAAGTCGGCCCATCGCGTTTTAAGTCATTGTTCTATGCCAAAATAATTATTACATAATTGCATAGTTTAAATTGCTATCGAAAAAGATGCCGCGCTCTCTCTACTTAGGCTGAGATCTATAGAGCGCACTTTGACTTTGCACAGACTTACGATTGAGTTAAAACAAGACAGATTTATGTGAGAGATATAACTCTGTTTCGTTCTAACTCTGTCTCGTTTTAACTCTGTCTTAAGTGTAAGCTAAGTCAGAGTGTGCTCTATAGATCTCACCCTTAGTGAGTGTGTGGTTGCGGTCACATTATTTAAATTTTTCACAAAAAACAAAAGAGAACTAATACTTTGAATCAATTTAAAAAAAGCCAAGAGTGAATAGTGATCTAGATAGCACACTCCATCTTAGGCTGCATCTTTAGTTGCGACCAGCGGGGCGATTGTCTAAAACCTGCATCAATCATTATTACAATCTCAATTGTTCTGATTGGCTGAATTTGTGCGATTCTTGTTGCAACAATGAGCAACAATGCATTGTGGCCAATAGTGAGCGAGCATTAACCAATCAGAGATGATTGCGATCGTGACATTGTAGCTGTCAAACAACCGCGGTAGGGCCACTGGTCCATTGCAGCCAAGCGCAAGTCTATAAATTAAAAAAATCCTTATATAAAATACTACACTGAAGTCGCGTGTCCATCTGTCTGATGACCTTATTTTCCTCTATCACTATTCATTAACCTTTGACAATAATATTATCAGTAACCATACATACATTATTGACAATCTATGTCGTAAATGGGTTATGGAGGTCAAGGGGCAACTGTTTATGTATTTTGGAGAAAATAAATGCCATAATATGTAGGTTAATTTTAACACCAGGGTGTGCTTGGAACCCTCCTGGAATTTACAGGCAAGCTTGACCCCAATCACGCCTGATGGAAAGTGATGATTTGGCCAAAGATGGGACACGTTCACCAAGATGATGCCTATTCACTCTTGTTTTAAAGATACTCAGTTTGTAATTGATAGGAAACACACCTATTGATGGGTCTTTCAACGATGCTAGGTCGCCTTCGTCTTGGGATTGTTTCAATGTCTATCGGTTTCCTGAAATATGTGTTTGCCTATTGTCATTTCTGCTTTGCGACACGATCAGTTGTCAGTCACTCCAGTTCATCTATGGATCTCCGCATTTTTACTTGATCACTATTCGCTACATAGAACGCGTGCAAAAACTTAGCGTTATTGTTGTGCTACCTAAACATAATCTAATACCAATAACCATTTGCCTCTTTTTATAGTTTTAGTGATTTAGTATTTTTTCAAACCCGTAATGTATAGCGTGCAGAACTTCAGAAGGTCAATGCCTCGCCTACGACGTGGCATTGTCTCCGAGTGGCATACTTACGGAAAATTTCGTCACCTGTCTTCGTTTTTGCCAGCGTTCTGGTTACACCCTAGAGAGAATGAAGTCAGGGCATGTTTATAAAACTGTTTGTTTACAGAAGCCCAGCAAAGGAGAGATGACGTCAGCCGACTGGGTACTAGACGAGAAAGAACTGGCGTCTCTATTCAACAGTCGAACCAAGATGCTGATACTGAACACGCCGCACAACCCAGTGGGGAAAGTGTTCACTGCACAGGAGCTGGACACTCTAGCGGCTCTGTGCAAAAACCACAATGTGCTGTGTGTGTCCGATGAGGTGTACGAGTGGATGGTGTATAAGCCTCATAAACATATTCGGATAGGTGGGTTTTTTTAAATTCATAGATTCAGACCTGCCCGTTATCGTAATCGACAGCAAATTCTGCTCTTCGATTGGTTGATTGGCCGTTTACATCACACAGCCAGTCAAGGCACAGCATTTACTACCGATTATGATAACGATGATTACGTTTTTCTTACACAATTGGGGGTCTGGTGGCAAGTGATGATGTAGCCTAAGATGGAGCGCGCTTGCTTAGAAGATGCCTATTCACTCTCAACTTGAAGATACCCATATTAAAATTGGAGGGGAAAACTGATGCTGAAAGATTTTTTTTTAAATTATGCTTTATGGGGTCGATTCGAATACTGTTTGATATATATAGGGTAATATTAGGAAGAAAGCAAAACATAATAATTGTTACAAGCTCGTATAGTTAGTTGCACACCAATACAGGTTAGTTGCAGGTTTGTATAGGGATCGTTGCATACTTATACACGTAAGTTGCAGGTGCGCGCGGGGTTTGTTGCATACTTATACAAGTGAGAAAAAGTAGAGACAGATAGCCTAAAATAGATAGCTCGTCTCGTACGTGGCGTACGCAAATTAGAAAGTTGTCACCAGCAACGCTGCGTATGACGTAATCAGTATATGCAATGCACCACACATAAATAGTTATTTATTAACAGCAACTTTACCCGGCATGTGGGAGAGGACCATCACAATCGGCTCAGCCGGCAAGACATTCTCCGTGACCGGCTGGAAGACGGGCTGGGCTTACGGGCCCGCTAACCTTATGAAAAATTTGCAAGTTGTCCACCAGAACAGTGTCTACACTTGTGTCACTCCTATACAGGTTAGTTGCAATTTTATATAGATTGTTGCATATAAATACAAGTTAGTTGCAACTTGCAACATGCAGGTCAATTAATATTCATTCTTGTAATTTATCGTATAAATAAGCTTTCTTTTCATGAGTAAGCTAGCTGATGCCCGTGACTTCACTCCCGTGGATTTAGTTTTTTAAAAATCCTGAGGAGACTGATTTTCCGGTATTCTCCGATCTTTAACTATATCCATGCAAAAAATCACGTCCATCCATTACCCCTTTGCGACATGATTGAAGGATAAACCAATAAACCAACAAACAAATACACTTTTGCATAATCATAGTATTATGGGTAGGTACCTAGAGATTTTTTTACAAAAAAGTATTTTTGTAATACTCCACGATTCTTTTTGATTGTGACAGTATCAAATTATTTTAGCATCATTCTTTTCGTGTCCAAGAACGATATCAAATAACACTGCCCAATTCATTATAATCAAAAGTTTCTTTTATGTAACTCTAGTAGTGCTCCAAAGTGCTCGAGCCTTTTAGCCCTAATTTAAGAATGCCTATAAGGCTCGAAGGCTAAAAGACTAAAAAGCTTTTTAGCCCCGAGCTCTTTTTTCATTCAAGAGCCTTTTTCTCGGGGCTTGTAGTCTAATAAAAGACTCTTCTATTGAAAGAGTTTCAAAAAACCTAAAACTCGCGTAGTTTCTTTTGATATGTATTTTTACAATGGCACTTTTTTCAGGAAGCAGTAGCGCGATCTTTAGAGTTTGAACTGGCTCGGTACAACTCTCAGGAGTGTTACTTCTTCTCTTTGGCCGAGGAGCTGGTCTCTAAGAGGGACTATCTCGTCAAAGTGTTGAAGGAAAACGGCTTCACTCCCACTATTCCTGATGGCGGTTACTTTGTCATGGCTGATTGGACTAAACTTGGTAAGAATTTCTATGTGGTTTTAAGCCTGAGTAGCTCAACCGGTAAAGGAGTGGACTGAAAACCGAAAGGTCGACGGTTCAAACCCCGCCCGTTGCACTATTGTCGTAGGTACCTACTCCTAGCACAAGCCTGACGCTTAGTTGGAGAGGAAAGGGGAATATTAGTCATTTTAACATGGCTAATATTCTTAAAAAAAAAAGAAAAATTGTTGGTGCTAAAAATCAGCAGATTATATGGGTCCTAACAAGCCTCTAATCGAACACGGCTGTTTCCGGGCGCGCCTGCATGGGATGACGTTATGCAAGAGCCCGGCGTGCGAGTGCGAGAAAATTATTTGCATGGAGTCGACAAGGCACCCCGGTAAAACGCCAAGTGCAATGTCACTCATACCTATGTATATGACGTTTTGTGGGTGTCAACGACAGAGACAATGCTTTACAAATCTGCTATCTCCTTCTACAGGTCGATGTACATTACTTTCTGCCGCGTACTGTAGTTCATTGCTAAACACGTAAATTTTTTTTTTAGGGTTCCGTACCTCAACAGGAAACCCGGAACCCTTATAGGATCACTTTGTTGTCTGTCTGTCTGTCAAGAAACCTACAGGGTACTTCCCGTTGACCTAGAATCATGAAATTTGGCAGGTAGGTAGATCTTATAGCTGACATTTGGGAAAAAATCTGAAAACCGTGACTTTAGGGTTGGATCACACAAAAAAAATTAAATTGTGGTCATGAACTAATAATTAGTATTTTCAACTTTCGAAGTGAGTGACTATATCAAGTGAGGTATCATATGAAAGGTCCTCACCTGTACATTCTAAAACAGATTTTTATTTATTTTTTAGAGAATAAAATAGATCTGAAACAGGAGCCAGACAAGTACAAAGACTATCGCTTCACTAAGAAGTTTGCGAAAGAGGCAGGAATCCTCACCATACCACCGACTGCGTTCTACTCCGAGGGTCATAAGGAGTTAGGAGAGAATTATGCTCGATTCTGCTTTATTAAGGTAAGATTTTCGCGTTTAAACTATCGTGAGTGATTTCCATTATAAACTAGCTGCCCCGGCGAACTTCGTACCGCCTAACAGTCGATTCTTTTTCAGGATTTTAATTTTTCTCTCCGTAAGAACCATCCTCGTACTTCAAGGAATATTATGAAAAAAGAATTAGCGAAATCGGTTCAGCTGTTCTCGACATTTGCGATCAGCAACGCATTTTGCGATTCATTTTTATATGTAGAGGTATACCGTCAACCTATCGTACGTGGCGAGCTGAGTCCCTGTGGTAAAGGAGGACCCCGGATGGGTTCGAAACTAGTCGGGCTAATGTCGACTAAATACGTGAACACTGCCGGATTCTTCTATATTTACTAAATAATCTTCTATATTTGTCCTATTTCTATTCTATTCTTCTTCTTTCTTTTTTCTTCTTTTAGTATTTCTATTTCTATTCTTTTTTTCTATTTAGGTTTAAGTGTTTTATATATGTACTAACTATCCATGTAATTATAACTGTTTCCATAAAAATAAATTAAATTTGTAAGATTTCCGATTTGGGGACAATGGTCCAGCGAAGTGATTCGCTAACTCAATGTCTAACACGGAATGATAGCCACCGACCTCAATTGACATTGGTTGGTTCTGCATTGCTGCTTTACTGAGTGATATATTAAATTAATTTTTCGTCTAAAACCTTCAATGGATTAAAAATGAATGACAAATAAGTTCGGTGGCTATCATTCGGTAAATAATACCTATTATATTGGCACCGATTCCGTTGTCTTTCTCTAAACAAATTCCTAAAAGGCCGGCAACGCATCGGCGGTTCCTCTGGTGCTGCAAATGTTCATGGGCGGCGGTAATCACTTAACATCAGGGGACCTCGTTTGCTCGCTATATCTATTTAAAAAAAAAACTAAATTTAGAGTACCTGCATCCGTTTCTTTTTAACAATGCTAAAAAGGGACAGAACATGAACTTTACATTTAAAGACTCTAAATTTTAGTGCAGGCTACAAATTTAAACAGTAGGCTCGCGACTGTGCCCTAAAATCACGGGTTTTACCATCTAAAAATTAAATTTAAAACTGTCAAACTGCGTCTGTCCTTTTCATATTACATTAGTAAGAAGAGGATGCGAATACTCTAAAATTAGGTTGTGCTCAGAATCAGTACCATTATCATAGTAAAATATCCTGTAAAAATATATTCTTTTATCATTGCAGAAAGACGAAAACCTTCAGCTGACTGAGAAACTACTGAAGGAGTGGAATGCTAAGAAAAACTAGCTTGTTTGAAAATGATCTATATATCTTGTGTTACAGGGTAGCCCAAAAAGTGACTTACAAAAATATAACTCGTGCTAGTAAAGTAAAACGAATCAAAACGAAGCAGTGCTAAGCATTCCGTCTCACTCACACACATACATAAGTAAAATGTGTAAGTGAGAAAGAATGATTAACACCGCCATTTTCGATTTGTTTCTTAGAGGCTTTATTTGTTTAAAATATACAAAAATCTACAGCAAAAATATACTTGCTCCAAAATAATCGAAGTCTTTTTAAGCCTACCTGTTTACTTTGGTACGTATTTAATACAATAATGTTAAATACTGTAATGTTTTATACTATATTCAAGAAAAGAAGTTCGTATAGGCCATACTAACTTCTTTTCTTGAATATATATAAAAGGAAAAGGTGACTGACTGATCTATCAACGCACAGCTCAAACTATTGGACGGATCGGGCTGATATTTGGCATGCAGATAGCTATTATGACGTAGGCATCCGCTAAGAAATGATTTTTGAAAATTCAACCCCTAAGGGGGTGAAATTGGGTTTGAAATTTGTGTAGTCCACGCGGACGAAGTCGCAAGCATAAGCTAGTCCCTTACAAATGACAGAGACGAAAACCTCAGTGACTATTAGCCATTTTGAGGCACCAAACAATCACAAACTAAACTGTTTTGGAATTGAATTATAAATGTTTTTTGAAAACATGTTTGTGATTCGTTTATGACTCAAAATGGTTAACGCCCACTGAAATTTTGGTCTCTATCATTTGTATGGAATTACGTAACAGAGAGAGCGCTATACTATTTTTTTTCCTTGGATAGAGTATAGTACATACTTTATTGTGTTAGAAACTAACTCACTGCCAACGAAAATGTTTTATGTATCGTGATACATTTTAAACCAACGGACAGACCTTTAAGAAAAGATATATGTATTGAGTTCAAAACTAATTTAAGAAAGGCGTACATTCTATAATATGATAGGTATATTGTATAATTTGTATAACACAGTCACAAACTATTTATTAATTTAATTAACCAACTTTTTAAATTGAGGCTTTGTATTTTTTGTAATACTTATTAATTATTATAATATGTTCTGACTGACTTCTGAGAGTTGTATGCAAAATGAGAACCACGCGCCATTTTAGCTCTATGTGTCAACTGTCATGTTAAAAGTACAATTCACCTTTATAATAAGGACTAAAATCGTATTTTTGACATGACAGTAGACACAAAAACTTAGAATGGCGCATGAGAAATGCATTATATATTTTTTTTAATACTGCCAGACGCAATGAGGCTTGTGGCTTTATAAGCGAGAGGACCTGGGTTTGAATCCCAGCAGGGGTAATGTAGGAAAAGAAACTTTAATTTCATCACAATTGGTTCAGTGATATTCAGTTAAGCATTTTATTGAACTACGTAATAATTTAAAATTAAATAAATGGGTATGATACGCGACAGGTTGAGATGCCAATCGGGGTATGGGAGGGGGCATGCCCCGCACGTTACCCGCGCTCACCCGCACTGGGTTAGCGCGGGGGCTATGCGGGTGTGCGGGGCGTTACCTCCCCGATGCCATCTCGAGCTGTCGCGGACTATACCTGGTACTGAATGTATATTAATATTTTTCTAAGAGGTATATCGAATTGTTATTATTTTAAAATTGAATAAAATCATAAGATTTATGCGTAAAATTTTATTTCATCCAAAATTATTTAATGTACTGAGTATGATTTTCTTAGTTCAAAGATTCCTATTGAATGCATGGTGAATATTAATTTTTTGCAAATCTTATTTTACTTGTCAGTCCGTCCAGACTTTACTATTGATTAAAAATATATTTTTTCACTGATTTTTCTAGCTTTTCAATGATTATTATTGTCATCATGACGTGAAGTCCCCGCGTAGCCATCTCTTCGCATCTCTTGTATCGTTGCCGTACGTTTTTCCAAATCTGTAAAAAATATGAATCGAAAGACTTTGTGCTCATACGCACTAGCGGTTAGCCGCCCAGGCGGTTCATCTTAGAGCGACCTGCCGCGTGAGTCGAGACGCGGTTGAAACAGCAGCGGCTAACCGCCACGGGCGGCGAGCCGCTGTTCAACCGCGTCAGGCGGTTGAACCGCTAGTCAGTTTTTTTTTTTTTAAAGAATATTAGCCATGTTAAATGACTAATATTCCCCTTTCCTCTCCAATTAAGCGGCAGGCTTGTGCTAGGAGTAGGTACGACAATAGTGCAACGGGCGGGGTTTGAACCGTCGACCTTTCGGTTTTCAGTCCACTCCTATACCGGTTGAGCTATTGAGGCTCTAAAATTGCGTTAAGTCTATCATAATCGAAATGTTTTATAAACTGCTGCTTCACAATTCCATATTGCTTCTCTTTGTTGAATTTCGACGATAAATTTTTCCGTATCTGAAGTTCATGACTGCGCTTATAACATAGTAGTACACACGTGTAAACACCTGCGGCACGCCGCGTACTCAACCGCCTAGTGCGCACAGGCAAGTTGGCGGTCAGCCGCGAAGCGGGCCGCTGCCTCGCGTTCAACCGCCGCGGTTGGAATGTCGTCGCGATTTAGTGCGTACAAAATGAGCGGTTTCATATAAAAATATAAAAGCGGCTAGCCGCGCACCATCGCGAATGCGGTTAACTGCTAATGCGTATGAGCGCTTTCAGTTTACGATGGCCCAACGGGTTCGGCGAGTTCCGGACAACACTTAAGGGATGATGATTTATGCCGTACCCGCCTGCTCGTTATCTCTATTTTTAAAAAATACCTGAACACGCATCCTGGAACATGTCCTGCGTAGTTGGGCAGCATCCCGACGTGCTTGTGGTAGATCTCCGTCGGATTGATGGACAAGGGCGGGTCGGGTCTGGGGAACGACAGGAGTAGGAGGTTGTAGGTTAATCAATATCTGACAAACAAAAGGGTAGCGGATAGATTTTTATAGCCAAACTAGCCGATATCGAGTATACCTACTCGGCATGTGCGATATATGTATAATCGCTTTCGTCGACTAAGCTTCACTATTGCATTCTTCAAAAGTAAATCAATAAGAATTATTAACTTCCTTAAACAGTTAGTACCTACTCACAAATTCATTACAACCTGAAAAACTAACAGTCTTGTTTTAAATTTTAAGCTGAATCGCTAACTCAGTGTCTAACACTGAATGATAGCCACCGAGCTCATTCGAGATTGGCTGGTTCTACATTGCTGCTTCACTGCGTGATAATAAAATATTTGTTCGTAGAAAACCTTCAATGGATTAAAAATCAATGTCAAATGAGCGCGGTGGCTATCATACATCATTGAACACTGAGTTAGCCAATCGGCCCGCTGGACAAGAAATAACAAAACACTTTTTGTATAACATATTTATCAACTTTTATTACAATATTTCGCTTAAAAATAGCATTATCTTCAAAGCATCTTAACCATGTACGGCCCTTCGAGATGGTAGCCGATCTTAGCGTAGTAATTACGCGTACCGACACCCGATATAACGGCCATCTTGTCTGAGCAGTGTTCCTCTCGAGCGATCCGCTCCGCTTCCTCCATTAGAAGCATGCCAAAGCCCTGGTGTTGGAACTTTGTTGGGTCCCGAGCGTTTACCTGAAACCGTAATAAAACTGGTCACATGGGGGTCAGAATTCCGAATATGCCTAAGTAAAGTAGAATTCCGTTGCCATTTTTTTTTTTAATTCATTATAGGTATACACTTGACCACAATCACACCTGATGGGAAGTGATGATGTGGCCAAAGATGGGACGCGTTTACCTAGAAGATGCCTATTCACTCTTGTTTTAAAAATACCCGGGTTGTAATTGCTAGGAAACATATCGCGGAAGAGTATTCCAAACCTTAGCCATACGTATGAGCCATGTTAAAAAGTTTCGTGGTCATTGGTATCTACTGATTCTGATCTCAACTAAATTCCGATATTTTTAGGGTTCTGTACCTCAAAAGTTAAAACGGAAGCCTTATAGGATCACTTTGTTGTCTGTCTGTCTGTCTGTGTGTCAAGAAACCTACAGGGTACTTCCCGTTGACCTAGAATCATGAAATATGGCAGGTAGGTAGGTCTTATAGCTGACCTTAGGGGAAAAATCTGAAAACCGTGAATTTGTGGTTAAATCACAAAAAAAAAAAAATCTTATAGTTTATTAGCTTCGTAAGCGTGGCCCTATTTTACGCCCTTAACGGTTGAATTTTCAAAAATCCTTAGCGGATGTCTACGTCATGATAACTATATGCAAAATTTAAGCCTAATTCGTCCAGTAGTTTGAGCTGTGCGTTGATAGATCAGTCAGTCAGTCAGTCACCTTTTCCTTTTATATATTTGGAAGATTATTCAAATGACAGACAGACAGGCATACTGCAAGAAACTTATGGTTCCTATAAAAATGATACTCACGGGCACAACAGAGCCATAGACATGCAGCTCTCTCACAATACTGCACTGACTGAACACCGCGCCCGGTCCGGGCTTCAGCTCCGGCCGGTATGTATCCTTGGCGCACTTCCTGAGACGCAGTAATCCTACTAGGATATCTTGGTCTGGGTCTTCGTATGATAGGAATGTCTCCCAGCCACCGTTTGCCGTGTAATCACGCCTTATTAACTCTACCTAAAATGTAGAGAAACAAAATGACAAGGTGGTATGGCAATAGCAATGGGCGAGGCACATAGCTCGAAGAATCGATAGATGTTGGGGTCTCAAGGTGCTTGAATGGTGACACAACACCAAAAGCTTGGCATCTTGTCAAAGGCGCCACCGCGACACCAAAAGTCGCCGCATGCACCGTACACCAGAAAGGCATCTAAAGTACAGTACGCGGCAGAAAGTAATTTACATCGACCTTTAGAAGGAGATAGCAGATTTGTAGAGCGTTGTCTCTGTCGTTGAGACCGACAAAACGTCATATAGTTATGAGTGACAGAGACAACGCTTTGCAAAACCGAAATGTCATTCTAAAGGCGACAGTCAGTACGTACAGTGCGACAAGGCTATCTTGGCGCGTGTCGAAAATCGGAACTAACGTTGCCGTCAAGTGTCCCCTTTGTTTTTGTTTGAATAATCTAAGCCTTTGTTCTCCAACAGCATGTCATTCAAGTGCCAAGAGAGCCTTGTCTCACTAAACATTGCTTTCTGCCGCATACTGTACGCGACAGGTCGAGATGTCAATCAGGGAGGGAACACAGCTGCACAGCCCCGCGCTCACTCGGTGCAGGCGAGCGCGGATGACGTGCGGGTGTGCAGGCCGTCCCCCCCGCCTCATACCCTAATTGCCATATTACTTCGTACATAAGAATGATATCTAGGTCTATTTTATATACTAAAACCTTCCTGAAAGTATGTTAATTAAGGTTGGAAAAAATTATCAAAATCGGTTCATTGATCTTTGAAATAGTCGCGAATATACATACATACATACCTACGTATCGAATACATAACCTCTTTTTTTGAAATTGGTTATTATCTTACCTCATAAGGCCTAACTTTGTTGTGTATCTCCTGAATGCCAACCTCCCTAGTCCTCACATCCCGGCAGTCAGTGCCCAAATCGGCCATACGGGCCAATGCCAGCTCCCTCAAGTTTCCGTGCTCTACTCCCGATGACACTAGGGGCATAGGAATGTCTCGCTGGACTCTGGAAATAGTTTTTTTTTTTAAAGATATTAGCCATGTTAAATGACTAATATTCCCCTTTCCTCTCCAACTAAGCGTCAGGTTTGTGTTAGGAGTAGGTACGACAATAGTGCAACGGAAGGGGTTTGAACCGTCGATCTTTCGGTTTTCAGTCCACTCCTTTACCGGTTGAGCTATTGAGGCTTATTCATTATGTAAGGCAGCGGTGCAAATGTTTGTATTGAATACCGAGCAAGCGAAGGATTTTAAGAGTGGGTGTTTCAAAGGCACAAGATGCTAGTAATTTACAATTTTAGGGTTCCGTACCTCAATAAGGAAAAACAGAACCCTTATAGGATCACTTTGTTGTCTGTCTGTCAAGAAACCTACAGGGTACTTCCCATTGACTTAGAATCAAGAAATTTGTAGGTAGGTAAGTCTTCACAAAAAAATTAAATTGTTGTCATGAATTAATAATTAGTATTTTCGATATTTGAAGTAAGATAGTTATATCAATTTTCATTTATTTTTATGAATCATAGTTTTTTAATTATCGTGCAAAATGTCGAAAAAATACGACTGTAGTACGGAACTCTCGTTGCGCGAGTCTGACTCGCACTTGGCCGGTTTTTTAAAAGAAATTTACAATTATCTCACAAGTTAAATTCAGCATTAAATTACCTGTAAACTCGAGTCCATGGTGGTACCAAAGCCAAGATCTTAGCAATCAAATCCACCAGAGTTGATGGTGGATAGCTCCTATACCTCCCAGTCTTCCACAGTTCATACAGGCCAGTTCCCCTTATAACCAATGTAGGGTAGATCTTTAACCCATCAGCTCTGAATGCTGGGTTCTCAAAAAACTCTATAAATTGTTCCACATCTCTTTCAAAATCCACATTGGGTAGATCCGGCATCATGTGGACTACAATCTAAAAGTAAAAAGCAACATTTTTTCAAAAAGTTCTTTAGATCCATAATATAATGTGTTTTTTAAAACTGATTTCATTAATTTTTATGGACAACTCATGACCAAAAAATGAACAATGTAAAAATTGTTCAAAGAAAGAGAGAGCAACTGGTTCCTAAAACATTTTTCCTGTACCTCCTATGGTTTCGGATTTCCCCATACTGTCCAAGTTAAAAACACACTGTATATAATATATCTTTATGTTGGTTATATGTATATTTATGTAGTACAAAACAAAAGTGAACCATCATTGGACACAGAAGCAAAGCTCTGTCTCGCTCACTCATATGTGATTTCATTGCTATGTTCATTCCTTTCACTTTTCCCATTCAGGTTCCCATCCCAAACACCCGCCAAGAGCTTTACTTAATAAAATAATCAGTATGCAATATCAAAAAAAAAAAACATGCTGAATTCAATAAAAATTGTCAAATTTTGTACATGAAAGCAATTTTCAAATTTTGAAGTTGTGCCATCTTCTTCTGCAGGGAACATTGTGAAAAAAGATAAGATAGAAGAAAAAGATAAGAAGAGCACTACTTTTAGATCTAATGGTTTAGGTTAGTTCACCTTAAATCCAGCATCCTTGGCAAGATTGAAGTTCTCGCACACAGCTTTGACTGTATGCCCTCTATTTGTGTCTCTTGCTATATCTTCATACACAGATTGTACTCCTATTTCTAGCCTGTTAATAGTAAGTATAAGGTATGTATCTAAATAAATAAAAGGAAAAGGTGACTGACTGATCTATCAACACACAGCTCAAACTACTGGACAGATCAGACGGACTGAAAGGATTTTTGAAAATTCAACTCACAAGGGAGTGAAATAGGGGCTTGAAATTTGTGTAGTCCATGCGGACGAGATCGCGAGCATAAGCTAGTTTTAATATAATCATTACCTATTGTTTTCAAACAACAATTACAAATTTAAAATAACAAAATATTCAAACAAACAAAATGTTTAAAGAGTCTCAATAATAAACTTCTATTCTATGACCCATACTGAAGTTTTAACTGCACTTTACCACAAAAAACTTAACAAGACTACACAAATTTCAAACCCCTATTTTACCCCCTTATGGGGTTGAATTTTCAAAAATTCTTTCTAAGCGGATCTTTATATCATAATAGAGTCTATCTGTATGCCAAATTTTAGCTGTAGTTTGAGCTATGCGTTGATAGATCAGTCAGTCAGCTTTTCCTTTTATATATTTAGATTAAATATATCAAAAAAAAAATTTAATCATAATAAATACCTGGTGCATCCATAATTGAGCATGTCACTCATATGCCTCTGTAGACAGTAGTCGGGCCGTGTCTCTATGGTGATGCCTATACACTTGGTCTTAGCTCTCTCAGAGTACTTCACAGCCTCCGCCACACAGCTTGACGTGTGACCTGATAGTGCATCGTGGAGATTCCTACAATTAATACAGAGCTTCATATTTTACTCAGAGCCTGAATGTATATTTTCAAGTAATTAAGTAACTATATATACCAGCGAAGCCGTGCCGCCAAGCGATTTAGTGTTCCGGTACTGATGCTGTGTAGAAACGAAAGGGGTATGGGTTTAATAAAAACTGCCATACCCATTCCCGGTTAGCCCGCTATCATCTTAGACTGTATCATCACTTACCATCAGGTGAGATTGCAGTCATGGGCTAACTTGTATCTGAATTTAAAAAAAATGTAAATCTGTCATTTAGGTACTAAGATGTCAAGTTTTCCATCCCTTTCCCATTCATACTAAGTAAATGACATTTATTTCAGATATAATAAATTATTACACCAGAGACCCAGAATATCTTTGAAAACCTTTGTATGTTTTAACAAACAAAACCCATAGGTAGACTTTTATTATAACAAATATAATACTGAGGTTTGCACCATTTATAGTCAGTCAATCAATAATACTGTAAGAAAAACAGTTCTACTAGCGAGTCAGTCTAAAAGCTAAAAGGACCCCAGAAGAAAAGTAGCTTACCTTATGAAATAGTCTCTATAGTCTTCAGGTAAACTCATAAAAGTCCCTCCCATCACAATAAACTCGACTTTATCTACACTATGACCCAACTGTTTCAACTGTTCGACTCTATGACGCGTCTGTAAATACGGATTGTACCGGGCACGTATAGCCCGCATAGAAGTAGGCTCATAACCTGTGTAACTTTGTGTGGAATATTCGAAATCTGAATCTGGACCACCGGGGCAATATACACAGATGTTTCCCGTAAAGTTTATGTGCGGGCAACGATGGGGTTTACACATAACCGCGACGACAGCAATACCAGACGCTGTACGTATAGGTTTAGCCTTTAATTTGGGTAATAAGACACTCTTAGCATCAGCAGGCACTGCAGCTATGATATCTACCAAGCGGGGCGAGGTACCAAGTCCGTATTTCGACGAGATTCTAGTCTTCATCTTGTTGAGGTTAACATCTTTGCCTTGACGGTGCGCGATTAACAACTCTTGTATTATCTCGGATATCACTATCACCATTTTTTCCTCTTTCGAGAGGTTTGGCATTGGTTTCTTTTTCGTCATTTTTGCTGATTTTCTTTAATAGTTTTACTTATAAGAAAATGCGATGTTTTATTTCACAATATGCGTTGCGTTGCGTCCGTTGCGATAGAATATGACAGCTGTCAGCTACAAATGCTACAATGTCACGATTACAATCACCTCAGATTTGTTAAGGCTCGCTAACTATTGGCTACAATGCATTGTTGCAACAAAAATACCATAAATTCAGCCAATCACAAGAGCAATTGTAATAATGAATGACAGATGACAGGTTTTCGAATCAAACTGCCAATGTAAACTGTCACTGTCAGTTTAAGACAAACTCCGATTCACGCATATAACGTTTTGTAGTACTACTAAAAAACTATTAATCCAGTTTGCAATATTAGAATTTTAACTGTGTTTCTCAATATAAATAAACTTGTTAAAATTATAATAAATTGACTTACTTGACTACATTAACAGGTGCCCATTCGGTGCTTTGCCGCCGTCTGTAATTAGACGAGAAGTCGCATAGTGCCGAGTTGGTGAGCTTCTTTGAGGACTCGCCAAAACGTTGAAAACCATACGGTACATGCCCAGCAAAACCTAAGAGCAATTAATGAGTTGATATATGGTTGATATATTATAATTACTATACCTACTTAGGCCAATAAGTTCCTAAATCAAAATTCTGGTTGTACCTACTGTATGCTAGAAAATTCCTTGGCTTACAATAGATAAGTATAATACGCAGTAGGTAGGTACACAACACAGCACGCACGATGTAGCTGAAAGGTTTGTATTGTAGGTTGTACTTTGTACCTCCTTTTATAAGTACCAGTAATCTGTTTGTTTACGTTATAGTTTATCCGTTATAGGTAGGTATACCGCTTAGATTAATTATATAATATATATTGTTGAGATGATAATCGGGGTGGGGATGCACCGCACAGCCTCCGTACCCGCGCTAACCCGGTGCGGGATAGCGCGGGTGTGCGGGGCGTCCCCTCGCCCCATTACCCCGATTGCCATCTCGACCTCAGACCTGTCGCGAACTATATTATGTAACATTAATCTTACGGACTGATTGAGAAGGGTTGAACCCCCAGATTTGATTTCGAACAAAAGAATTGTGAATTTTGCCGTACGACATAGGTAGATTATTATTTTATTTTATAATTTCGTAAAAATAAGGATATTAAAACTCAAGAATCTCAAAATACTCATCAAAACTTCATTGTCAATGTCATAATAACGTCATTGTTGTTGCCACTCATCTACGTGGCGACCTGTTGCGACTGGAGGTTTTATACATAGGTTTATATAGTTTAAAATTGGTAAAGTACGTTTTACATTTCTCCGTACCGTACCGTATCTCAAAAGAAAAAAAGGAAGCCTTACCTATAGGATCACTTCGTTGTCTGTCCTGTCCGTCTGTCGTGTCTGTCAAGAAAACCTATAGGGTAGGTAGGTCTAGGTACTTCCCGTTGACCTAGAATCATGAAATTTTGCAGGTAGGTAGGTCTTATAGTACAAGTTAAGGGGAAAATCCGAAAACCGTGAATTTATAGATACATTACAAAAATATTGTGAAATAATTAATTAGTATTTTCAATTTTCAAAGTAAGATAACTTTACCAAGTATCTTAATATGAAAGGGCAACTTTGCTGACAGAAGTCTCAACGCAACTTCCTGAAATTTACCCATATGTTTGGCAATGTTACAGCTCTGCTTCTAAATTATTCTTTGGAGATAGCGATATTAAGTCTTCTGTAGGCGTTCAGCAGGGGGATCCTTTAGGTCCGGCCCTGCTCAGCTTAGGGATCCATAACCATATCTCAAATTTAACATCTAAATTTAACATATGGTATCTTGATGATGGAACCATTGGGGGCAACGTGGATGACGTTCTAAAAGATCTTAATCATATTAAGCAACAATTTGGGAAAATTGGTTTAGAACTTAATTTTTCGAAATGCGAATTGTTTTTTACAGAAAAACTGTCGCAAGAAAGAATTCTATTGGCCTCTGAATTATTCAATGAAATTTCACCTAATATTAAAATACTTGATAAACGTTCACTTTGCCTTCTCGGTGCTCCTCTTTATAATGAATCCATACAACCACTCTTGGATCAAAAAGTCAGAACATTTTCGGCTAATACCGACAAATTGGGCACTCTAAATTCTCACATTGCATTTTCGATCCTAAAATATTGCCTTTTTGTACCTAAATTAATTTACATTCTCCGCGCGAGCCCAATTTGGAAATTTCATGGACTACTCGATAACATGGATGCCACCCTTAAAAATACACTAGAACAAATTCTAAATTTAACTTTTGATGAGCACTCCTGGAACCAAGCAACTTTACCGGTCAAGTACGGTGGCATCGGCGTGAGGAAAATTTCCAGTGTAGCTCTTCCGGCTTTTCTGTCCTCTGTGCATAGTATAAAAGAGCTTAGCTCTCAAATTCTCAAATCCAATTCATCATTGACCTATGCCACAGAGGCCCTAGAGAGTTGGAAGGTCAGATGTCCCAATGTCGACATCCCGAAGGAACGTACTACACAAAAACTTTGGGATTTGCCATTGGTTCAACTGACACATACGAATTTGGTTCAAAATCTTACAAGTGACAGAGATCGTGCCAGGCTTCTAGCATTATCCGAAAAGGAATCTGGGTATTGGCTGCATGCCTTGCCATCAAAAAATCTCGGCACACTTTTAGATAACGAAAGTTTTCGTGTGGCTCTAGGTCTCAGATTGGGAACACCACTGTGCCATCAGCACAGATGTCCGTGTGGAAAAGAGGTTGATAAATTTGGAATCCACGGACTCTCTTGCCAAAGGAGCTCCGGTAGGCTGTTTAGGCATGGCTCTCTTAACGATACAATTAAAAGAGCTCTTGCCACCATAAATATTCCTGCGCTCATTGAGCCGGCAGGGATTAGTCGGGATGATGGCAAGAGACCTGATGGATTGACGCTGGTTCCCTGGGAACGGGGACGGGCGCTAATGTGGGACGCAACTTGCGTTGACACATTGGCCCCGTGTCATATCAGGAAGACAGCATCAAGACCGGGAGCCGCAGCAGAAACAGCTGAAAACGGCAAGCGGCGCAAGTATGCCTCTCTTATAGAGAGTTACATTTTTGTGCCGTTTGCCGTGGAGACCCTGGGGCCATGGAGTCTTAGTGCTAAAAATTTTTTACGAGACATTTCACCGCGATTAATAGCCTCAACTGGTGACAGAAGGGCTGGCTCATTTTTTGCGCAGCGGATCAGCCTGGCTGTCCAGCGCGGAAATGCAGCCAGTATTCTTGGCACCATTCCACGCGGTCATGATTTATATAGTAATTAGATAAGGCTAGCTTTAAGTTTTATTGTATTAAAAAAAAAAAAAAAAAAAAAAAAAAATGAAAGGGCTTTACCTGTACATTCTAAGACAGATTTTTATTTATTTTTTGCATAATATTTTTATTTATCATGCAAAATGTCGAAAAAATACCCGAGTACGGAACCCTTTAAGTGCGCGAGTCTGACTAGCACTTGGCCGGTTTTTTCATTCTACCTTTCTTAATAAACTTGTCTGGATGACTATTCTCCATAAAGTAAGGGCTGATAGAGTGAGTGGCTGGAGACAGTTTCGGCTCGTCCATCGGCACATCCCGTAATATTCCCGCGCATTCTGGCCTCACCATCACCAGGGGCAGTTTGAATTCCGCAGTTGCAGACTGGAAAACAGAAGGTGATATGGAAAACCAAAATGTTATGAAAAGTTTCCTTCCCTTTCTCTTCGTTTCTCTATCGAATATTATCAGGTTTTGGTTTATCTCATCCATTAGTTTCAGTTCATGCTTTAAACGGTTCATCACTCCTTCTTTATCGCTCTATCCTATTGATTTTCTACCTTCCGGATTGTTACTCGCATTTATTAATACGCTCAAAACCTTCTCACAACTTAAATTCTGATCCATTCAATCTTCTACCACGCGTCCTTCTTCTATTATTCATCTTTTTTCATTTAGCAAACATTTTTTGCTTGTCTCCTTTCAATTTTAAGCAATACCTATATTATGTGTTCATTACATATAATATATTATGTATCCATTTGAGTCTTCCATCTTTCTTTTTTATAGGTACAGTACCTTTTTCTTACATAATCACTTATCTGTATTGTAACTCCTATACATCTTGCTTTTGTACACCAATCTCCTTTCAAACTTCTCCTTTGTCATATGGGTAGGTTGTTTACAGTTGTTTTCAGCACATTGTCTTTGTCCATTCAATCTTCCTTAATACCTCAATAACTTATTTACCTACCCGTATCTCTTCTCAAATAGGTCGACATGCCAAACGACTTACGAATCTGTCAACAAGGTCCCAAGGTTGTCCTTTCCCAGCCTGCAAGTCAACCACCCTCTCCAACTGGTTGCGTGCGGCGCGCTGGTTTAGTTGGGACTTCTGAAACTCTGATAGGGCTTCCGTCGCGGCCACGGTGTACCGCTGGCCAAAGTGTGCGTTCAATCGTGGCAAGAAACCTAGCGTGTACAACATAGATCGCCTGGAGACCTCGTACCAGTTGGTTTTAGATCTAACTATCATTGTTAGATCGATTACTTAGGTAATAATTACTTTATTTCTTTCAGTTTTTATTCATTATCATTAGCATCAACCCATCGCCGGCTGACTACTGAACACGGGCCACATACATGAGTAGGTTTTGGCCATAGTCCACCATGCTGGCCAAGTGCGGATTGGCAACCTTCAGAACTCTCAGGAATTTTTGATAGGTACTTTTGCATTATATTCTTTTGACTTTGAGACAGTGTTCTTTAAGATAAACCTTGCAAAAGGATTTTAATCCCCAGGCACGGCTGCATTATAGGTCTTTTGTTAGGATTTCATTGAGGTTTAAAAAAACCTCAACGAAATCGACGTCATAACAAGAAATACATTTCGTTGCAGATTGTCTAACGCCCGTTTTCAATATTCAATCTACTTATATGTAATCAGTAGGTAGATAAGTTACATAGCAATGTTTTTATTGTATTTTTGACAAATAAAAACGTAGCTAAGTAACTTATCTGCAGATCACATAATATAGTTAGATTGAATATTGAAAGCGGGCGTTAGTATAGTTTCTATTTTCTACCTTCCATCTCATACTGCAGCTAAGAACTTAGGAAGGAACCCTCCAAGTTTTGAAGAGCCTAGCTGTTCAAAACTTGGAGGGTCCTTTTATACCTCTGCTCGAACATTCCAAGTAAAACTGGCTGGCTATTTCTACTTTAGAATGCATTGGAGTTTGTATTTAAACAACTCTCTGTCCGGTAAAGATAAAGTGGACAGCATCCGTTGTTTGTAAATGTGATACGAACTCGATCCATAGTTTATTGAAATCCCGAATCGAGGTGAAGCTGTTTGAATTTCCCTACGCCTTTGAATATTTCATGACTGAGCATTCGTGGAAACATACATTATACCTATTGATAAGTATAATAATAATTGTAAACGAGATGTGTCCCGTTAGCTTGGGTACGATCTGATAGCCAGGCGCAAAAAGCAACGTGGTCCAACCCCATGAGGGGCAGATGCAATACGCAACTTTATTCTTAGCTAAAGTACCAGATCACTTGGTCCGAAAAGGTGAAGGTCGAAAATAATAATTATTGAGGTGACATCGAACTTGAGACTGAAATGAGAATGGTTATATCGCGTGCTTCCGGTATTGGCACCCGATATAATATGAGTATCATATATAATGGTTATATCGATATATGAGTATCGTACCAAAATGTTACTTGTATTAACAGTTCCCGTCATAAACATTACTCGTTAATGGAAATGGACTTGTACTTGATGACATTCAAGCCTCATGGACAAGAGGTCAAGGTTGGAGTGGAGCGCGTATTGCTAGAAAATGCCAGTTAATTCTTGCTTTGAACTTGCATGCCAAAAATACTCATTTACTTCATATTTGTGCAAATCTGGGAAAAATCAGAAAATTATCTTTCAGGAACAAATATGAAGTAAATGAGTATTTTTGACCAAAGTTTTTATGGAAAAACATGTAGATGCATAAGTGTTATGCCCGCAAAACTCATTACCATAAGCCTTGCATGTATGATTAGTCTACTATTTTCGAAAAACTAACTAAAATTTGAATTTTCGCGGCCGGATGTATCAAACCACCTTAATGTGATATCATCTTCTAGTAGTGACGCTCAATAACCAGGCATAAGTGGAACGGATAGGACTGGTACCGTTTTGTTTAGCTCAAGATATGCCACTGTTCACGTCCGATTTGCAGTTACGTGGTTTTATGACTATTCTTATTAAGGGACGTCATAACTGTAAATTATAACGAGAAATATAATCCAGTTGTCTAATTTAATAATTGCGAGATTACTTACTTCAAAAGAGCCTGTTAATTCCTTTAAAATAAATTAAAAGAAACTGCCAAGTGCGAGTCAGACTCGCGCACCAAGGGTTCCGTGCTACAGTCGTATTTTTTCGACATTTTGCACGATAAATCAAAAACTACCTAAAGCATAAAAATAAATAGAAAATCTGTTTTAGAATGTACAGGTAAAGTTCTTTCATATTATGATACCCCACTTGGTATATTATATTAATCTTACTTTGAAAGTTGAAATTAAGTAGTTCATGAATACATTTTTTTTTTTGTGACGTTACCACAAATTCACATTTTTCAGATTTTTCCCCTTACGCGTGCTATAAGAACTACCTACCTGCCAAATTTCAATATTCTAGGTCAACGAGTTACCCTATAGGTTTCTTTACAGACAGCAGACAGACCTTTTGAGGTACGGAACCCTAGAAACTTCGGCTGTAAGTATTTACTTACCTATTCTAAAATAATATGCAAAGTGCGTGTCAGACTCAGAAGTTCAAACGTTCAGTTTCAGACCCTTGAAAATGCCCTTATATAAAAATCAAACTTATTCCTTCTCATATCCATACTTGTAACTTCTTAACCGATTCCGTAGGTTTTTTATTCAATAGACTTAGGCAAACGCTTGATGCTCACATCTGATGGAAAGTGATGATGATGATGATGATGGTGGTGATGAGGCCTAAGACGGTTCAGGATATCTTAATAATATCGGTGTACGGTACCTCCCTTGCACGACACCTGTTTGGCTCATACCTCGGTGTGATAGTTATCCCCGGAATATAGACCCATTTTACCGTAACTACGGTACATTATACCTATTGGGTAGTAAAACCTTTATCATGACATCCACTTCAAGTCGTCAGTTTTTAGTTTAAAGTACCTACGGAGGTACTCGTGTGAAGTAAGTAAGATTTAATACGTGCTACTTGCTTGTAATAATTTCAAACGGTATAATACGCACTTTATGCAAAGTTACTTATCCCATGGTCATAATAATCATAAACTTAATCGTGTGAACAGTCTTTACTAGTGCATAACGGGCTAAGGGTTTTTGAGAAGAAAGTTTTACGAACTATGTGCCCTGCCCATTGCCACTTCAGCTTCGCAACCCGTTGAGCTATGTCGGTTAGGTACTCTTGTTCTCCTACGGATCTCCTCATTTCTGATTCGATCACGTAGATAAACTCCAAGCATAGCTCTCTCCATCGCCCGCTGAAACTCTGAGCTTTCTTATGAGGCCCATAGTTAGCGACCATGTCTCGGATACATATGTCATCACTGGCAACACGCACTGTTCGAAGGCTTTGGTCTTCAAGTACTGAAGAATTTTGGACAAGACATCTCGAAGCTTCCTGAACGCTGCCCAACCGAGTTGGATTCGGCGGCTGACTTCTTTCTCGAAATTGGACCTACCCAACTGGATTGTGTGTCCTAGGTATATCTACTCGTCTACAATTTCGAGTGCAGAGCTCTCAACGATCATACAAATACGGAATTCATCCCCTATCCCGAAGGAACCCTTAAGTTTTTTGCAATAAAAATATACCTAAGTAGGTACTAAATCCTAACCCTACCTACGAATACTTATATGCCAAATTGTTCGAAGGCTTTAGTCTTCAAACAGTGCGTGTTGCTTTGGTATTTTGGTATACATAATATTATTTTACCTGCACCAGTATTATGGATGCAGGATGACGAATTTTCTCCGATCTGATGTCATTGCTCGACTATTTATTCGGTAATTTCAACCGTAGCCATATAAGAGCATGGTGAATGATTCCGGTTGCAACAGACTCTTAAAACTTTACCACATACTTTTGACCAATCTATACTTGTAATCCATACTAATCCATCCATACCTACTAATATTATAAATAGTCGAAAGTGTGTGTGTTTGTCTGTCTGCTAGCTTTTCACGGCCCATCCGTTTTTATCTAGTCCTGACTTATCAACCTATGGGCAGTGCTAGAGTTAATTAATCTGAGGTGCAGTGCATTAATTAAGTAATCATAAAAGTAGACACATTTTTTAACTTTGTTGGACGTTGCAAGATTATGATCTCGATGTAGGTAATAAGCTCAGGAAACTATGCATTCTTGGTTACCGGTCCAGCACCGTGAGTCAGATAGAGGGAAGTTCCGAGAGAGCGCCCATTTCAATTTCTTTCCTATTTTTAAGTAAGTACATTTTACCATTGATCCAACGACATTGTAGGACATAGGTATATACTCAGTTCATGCCTTAAGCTCTACAGATATGAAGATTACATTTCGACAATAATAATCATTTTCTTTAGGTGGGGAAAACTTCTAAGGGCGTTTGTGCAGTCATCCGTATTCGGTTCGTATCCGCGATTCTTCGAAGTGGCCGTCATACAAATATGTAATCATTCGAGCGTATATTTACGGAATCCGTGATTTCACGGATGAGTGCACAAACGCTCTTACACTGCTCTTATCTGCCATTACCAGATAACAGAAGGTAGGCACTGAAAAGTGTGCACGCGTTTTTGTCGGCTCTCGTGTTTATTTAATATTAGTGAAGTTATTTATTGAATTACAAACATGTATTAGTTTTCTCTTACCTGCCAGCCCTAACTCCAATCAGAAAATCCACACTTGGCACCAGAAGTGAAAGATTAATTAGATAATACATATATCACAAAAGCACAGTCACCATAAACAACATCACAATGGAGGCCTTACAAGTTTCAATCCAAACAATGACGGAACATTTCAACAAGCAAATGGCGGAATTCCAGAAGAGTCTCCAAGGAGCGATTCCAGCAACGAGCCCTACATCTAATATCACTGGTCAGTTCAACGCTTTCCGTGCATTTGTTTTGTCCGCACTTGCTGGTCTTCAACAGCAAGTCGAAATACTCGCCAAACAAACTGATCAGATGGAGATGCGGAGTCGGCGGAAGATGTTGCTGGTCCACGGCATCCCTGAGGGCACCGACAACAACCTGACGGCCACAGTGACTGCATCTCTGTCGAAACACTTAAAGCTGCCTGACTTGAAGGAAGACTGCTTGAGCCATTGCCGGCGCCTGGGTCAGCCCAAGGAAGATAGGTCCCGGGCTATACTTCTAAAATTCCGGGACCTGCCAATAAAGAACCAAGTCTGGTTCGCTAAAACGGCACTTAAGAACACAGGCATAACTCTGTCCGAATTCCTAACAAAAGACCGTCATGATGCCTTCATGGCAGCCAGGCAGAAGTTCGGAGTTTCAAAATGCTGGACGAGGGAAGGACTCATCATAGTTATCGGCCAAGATGGTAAGCGACATCGGGTGACCTCCAAGGTGGAGGTTAACTCCATCCATACGAACAGTGATGGCCTGGAACCGACACCCACAGCAGCCACTTCCAGTGTCCCTGTCCAATCTGCATCTCAAGCTCCGAAAGTCATTAAACCAGTGGTGAACGAGGCCGCCAGGACGAAAAGAAATGCCAGGAAGTAAGGCTAAGTCTCCTTTTGCTAATCTGGTAGTGTTTGTTGTGGCTTGGTTGTAGACTTTTAACTTGGTTGCTTGCAATTATTAAGTACAGCTACTGCATATTTTGTATTTAGTTTCATATTAGTACAAAATTTCTATGTACTCATTTGTATAGTAGATATTACTCGTAGTTATACTCATAATAATTAATACAAGCAGGTCACCAATTTTCTTTTCGATTCGCTGCTTTAAGGTACCTACTAAAAACAACTTAAAATCTCTTTAATAATCACAAAACATTGTCAAATATTGTGAGTTTACAAAATAAACAAAAACAAACATCAAATGACAATGTCACAAGACTGACAATGACAATACACTGACAGCGTAAATCATTAACATCCTGACAGCCGTGACAGCGTGGTTTTGTCTTACTTCGTTTTAGTCTATGGTAACTCTCAACGCCCGTGGTCTACTAAAGTTACCCGTACGGACTGTGCGCACTTTGTATTAATAGTACACTAAATAATTACGCAGAATACCTAAATGTGACTTTTGCTTTGTAAATAGTAATTTTAAGAAAATATGTGTGATATTATTACCGCTAGCATGCTATAGTTCTGTATTTAATTAGATATGATGCATTTAAATCGAAATAGGTATTTTAGTTAGCTCAGTGTTTTAACTTAGTAGAAGTAGCATAGTCAGCTTAGTGCTTATTGTAATATGATGTAGCAGGATGTAGCCTGGTATCACGCTTCAATGGTATATTTAATATAAAGATATAATATGTTTTAATTAATGTGCTATAAAGCGATCACATCTACTGCTGGCGGGTGAAAGGAAACATTAATTGTAGAAAGACCCGTATACCAAATTGTATTATTATAACTATATATACATACATATATATTATATATTATATATTTTTATAAGGATATTATTATATTAAATACTATTTATTTTATACATAATTTATGACTTCAAACGACACGTCTTATGGAAGTGAACCAGACAATGCCATCAATCTGTCCGACTCTTCAGTTTCGGATGATAGTTACTATAGTATTTCGCAGCCGCTTAGCTCCCTCTTAGATTCCACATTTTCTATATTTCCTAAAAATTTTAACGTTATCCACATTAATGCGCAAAGTATCCCTTCCCATTTCCCTGATCTCCTATCCTCTTTCGATAGTAAAAATATCCACGCAGTTCTTGTGTCCGAAACATTTTTAAAACCATGCTTACCTTCAACCTCATATTGTCTGCCCGGCTTCCATCTTATCCGGAATGATCGTACGGGCAAGGGAGGCGGAGGAGTAGCTATTTATCTCCGTAGCCATATTCCTTTTACTATTCTTGATCAATCTCCTTCTTTGTATTCAGAATCATCAGAACACCTTTTCATACAGGTGCTGTTCGGACACCTAAAGCTGCTGCTGGGTGTAGTCTATAGCCCTTCCCTTCATATTGACTATTTCCATCATTTTGAAAACCTACTTGAACAATTCTCCACATCTGCTGATCACACGATAATAATGGGAGACTTTAACACATGCCTTATTAAAGATGATCATCGAGCGAGAAAACTTAGGGATATAATCAATAGCAGCAATCTCCACATACTACCCACGAATGCAACCCATTATTCCCCTAACTGCACACCATCTCTATTAGATCTAATGATAGTCTCTTCCCCTCAACACGTGGATAATCATGGGCAATTTCCCGCGGAAGCGTTTTCATACCATGATCTGATATTCACTTCCTACAAAATTAGGCCTCCAAAAGCTAAACCAACAGTAGTAATGCGCCGCAGTTTTAAAAATTTTAACAATTCGTTATTTATGTCTGACCTAAACAATATTGACTGGGCTGCCGTATTTAGCGCTAATACAATAGATAATAAGCTGGATATCTTTAATTCTTTACTGACAGGACTTTTTGATGTGCACGCTCCCCTGAGACCCGTCAAATTAAAACACCTCCCTGCTCCGTGGTTAACACCAGAGATAAAAGCCCTCATGAACAAACGTAATAGAGCAAAAAGCAAATATAAACTATGTCCTACAGTTACTAACCGTGAAAAATATAAAAAGCTTCGCAATCGGTGTAGTAAAGTTTGTCGCGATGCCCAGCGTAATTTCATTTGCAATTCCCTTAAAGACTCCAATACCTCCAAAACTTGGAGGTTTCTGAATACGTTGGGCATTGGACGCCAACAAAAAAAGACTCATCGCATCCCGGACCTTGACACACTTAACCAGCATTTCACGACTGCTGGGACACTGGATGGTCAAATAAAACAAGCGACGCTCAATAATTTGAGGTCCATACCTATACCTAATTACCCTCCTTTCCAATTCAGCGACGTAACTCTGGATGAAATGAAGAAACACGTTGTGGCCATAAAGTCGGATGCAATGGGGTATGACGGAATCAGTCGGAGGATGATCCTACTGCTCCTTGATAGCATCGCTCCTATCCTATGTCACATTTTTAACTTTTCTCTGTCCTCGTGTACTTTTCCTTCTGAGTGGGGGAAAGCCTTTGTTATCCCAATACCTAAAACCTCCAATCCGACATCCCCCACACACTTTCGACCAATCTCCATTCTTCCTTTTCTGTCCAAAGTCCTTGAGCGCATTGTTAACAAACAACTGAGTCTCTTCCTTACTAAAAATAACATCCTATCTTCATTTCAATCTGGCTTTAGACCCGGCCATAGCACAGTCACTGCGCTAATTAAAGTCTGCGATGATATACGGAAAGGTATGGATAACAAGTTAGTCACTGTTCTCATTCTCCTCGATTTCAGCAACGCTTTTAATAATGTCGACTTCGACCTACTTCTTGCGATATTAAGTTCCCTGAATGTATCCTCTGACGTAATTAATTGGTTCAGATCGTACCTAAGCGGACGTCAACAATGTATCAAAATCGATGGCAAGTGTTCCACGCTCTCACCGCTCTCTGCAGGTGTCCCACAGGGTGGGGTCCTGTCTCCTCTTCTCTTCTCTATTTTTATTAATACAATCTCCTCGGTTATTTCATCTTCCTTTCATTTTTACGCTGATGATTTACAAATTTACACTTCAGAAACCGTTGAGCGCATTCCAGCTGCAATTAACACACTAAATTCAGATTTGGCCAAGGTTTGCGAGTGGTGTAAGTGCTATGGACTTGCGGTAAATCCGATCAAATCGCAAGTAATCATTATTGGTAATCCCAGAATGCTCTCTAAGCTACATAATCTACCTGCAGTCCGCTTCGATGGTATAGCATTGCCATACAGCAATAAAGTCAAGAACCTTGGCCTAATCTTGGACAATTCTCTCTCTTGGGGTCCACAAGTGGGGGAGGTGGGGCGGAGAATCTTCGCCACTATTGGATACCTAAGACGGTTGAAAAATCTTCTGCCAATAAAAACTAAGATTACGTTAGCTAACACACTTTTGTTGCCAATATTAGACTACGGTGACTCTTGTTATCCGGACCTGACACAAGAACTTTTAAACAAGCTGGAAAGACTACAAAACATGTGTATTCGCTTCATCTTCGGCCTACGAAAATATGATCATGTATCAGAGTTCCGTGCTAAACTAAAGTGGCTGCCAGTATCTCGGCGGAGGGAGATGCACGCTTTGTCGCTCCTATATCGTATTCTGTACTACCCTCAAACACCATCATACTTAAAAGAACGGTTTTCCTATCTTGGTGAGAACCATCAGTTCTCCCTCCGCTCCAGCACCGACAATAAGCTTATGACTCCACACAGCCGCACGGTATACTATGGTAACTCTTTCACCACTAACAGTGTCAAGCTCTGGAATTCTCTCCCAGCTGAAATACGTCAGGCGAAATCCTTAAACACCTTCAAAAATCGTTTGAAGAACTATTATTTATCTATGTAAACAGAATTATGTAGTATATTATAGAGATATGTATATGGGTATATATAATTATATTTATTTGTGTATTATTTGAATGTACTGTGTATGTAGTCTAATTAATAATATAACTAGGGCCATTTTCGGCTGCCGCACCAACCCGTGCTTTCGTGATTCCTTTCGTCAAAGGTTGCCTGGAAGAGATCGCTTTAGCGATAAGGCCGCCTTTGCATGCTACATCTATTAGAATAAGATCCTGTATTGTGTTTTTTCAATGTTTACTTTGTGTTGTGTGCAATAAAGTGTTTTAAAAAAAAAAAAAAAAAAAAAAAAAAAAACAAGTGATCTAGGGCAAGAGTGAACCGGCATGTTCTAAACGTACGTGTTGAACTTATTTAGGATTGCAACACAAACGTACCTATTGCCTACCTAACCAATTGTAGGTAGACTAACACCCGAAGTAGTATAAAGCAGGAAAAAAATTATGTGCATGTGTGTGTATGTACTACAAAGGCCAAGCAAAGATCTTGAAATCTTGAAGACCATAAAAGAATGGAAGTTGGAGTACTTCGGCCACATTATGAGAAATAGCAAATACGACCTCCTTCAGCTCATTATTCAGGGTCATTATTTTTTGATATATTCTGTGTTCAGAGGAAAATAGCGGGCAGAAGACCATTCGGCCGAAGAAGGACATCGTGGCTAAAGAATTCAGGCCAATCATGGTACGGAAGGAGTACCCGATCTTTTTTCCGCACAGCAGTATCCACGGTGCAGACAGCCCTAGTGATGGCCAATCTCCGATAGGACACGGCATTTCAAGAAGAAGAACTGTGCATTATGTAGGTATTATTCAATCCAAATGAAAATAATAAAAGGCAGATCAAAAAGCATTTGATGGATTGTATAATAAAGAAAACCATTTTGAAAATCGATGGACTGGGTAATTAAATAGAGCGGAGAAGAGAGACGAAGGAATAAAATAAAACTATGGAAGATGCTAGGATACAGGATATACAAAGACTTGTCAATACAAAGAATGTCATTTAGGACTTTGTACTTCTTCTCGCGTCGGTTCCTCAATTTTGAGGATCGTGGCTCCCTCGACCGCTTCAACCGCTTCTCGAATCTGGTCGGACCAAAACGCCTCGGGCTTTGTCCGCAGGGTCTCTTTCCTCCGATCTTGCCAGTGATCAGTAGGTAGTTTCTCTATGCTAGTCGCGTTTTTCCTAGAAATGTGACCGAAGTAGTCATAAGCATCCACCGCAGACAGATGTTGGACAGCCGCATCTTGATTTTCAATGTTTTAAAAATCGAAACGTTGGCCTTATGCTCCGATATTGTCGTGCTTGCGTAGTGCGTAACTAAACGCCCCTTAAATAATAAACATACACTGATTCACCAAGTGACCACCGCACCGCATCTTGTGTTTCATGTCTAGATTGGACTTTACAGGTTTTCCTTCTCATGACGTTTGTAAACATGACCGTTGAGATAACATGAAGAACATTTGTTTAAAATGTTTACTGATGACCGTTAACATGCATTTTTGGGATTATTTGGGCAATATTTAAGTTTACTTTACATGGTGGCCGACTTTCCGCATTAGGAGAGTAGAATATTTTTTTATGTAATGGCTGCTGTCAGCTGTCAGTGACCATTTTGGTAGAGACATATTTTATTACAGTCTCTGCGTCTTTTTGGAATCCATACTAATACAAATATTATAAATGCGAAAGTTTATATGTCTGTCTGTCTCTTAGCTTTTCACGGTCAATCTGTTCAACCGTTTTAACGAAATTTAACTAGCTTGCATGATGCATCCCAAGAAAGGACATACTTAGGCTAATTTTCCCTCTGAAGATTGAAGAGTTCCTACGAGATCCTTACAAAACCTAAATCCACAGGGATGAAATTGCAGGAATCATCGATTTGAAATAGAGATAGCTTGCATCTTAGAGATGTGCATAGGCTATTTTTTTATTCCGGAAAATCAATCCACGGGGTATCCACGGGGTTTTAAAAAAAACTAAATGTAGGCAGGTACGCGAACTCGCGGGCAAACAGTGTTCGTCTTTACAGTAAAATCTTTGAATATTTTTACGAATATTTCGACGAATTGTGTGAAACCCACCAACGGGATCGCTCTATATTGATATACTAGCTTATGCTCGCGACTTCGTCCGCGTGGACTACACAAATTTCAAACCCCTATTTCACCCCCTTAGGGGTCGAATTTTCAAAAATCCTTTCTTAGCGGATGTCTACGTCATAAAAGCTATCTGCATGCCAAATTTCAGCCCGATCCATCCAGTACTTTGAGCTGTGCGTTGATAGATCAGTCAGTCAGTCACCTTTTCCTTTTATATATTTAGATCAAGATAACATGAAAATTACTCTATAGAATTATTAAATAAAGAACTAATAAATTAAAGGTGAGTTTACATAGATACCCTACTATTTAATGCAAGAAAATTTTGTAATAGCACCTATGCCTTCTACATAAATACCTACCAATCTCTAAACCTAACTACCTACCACATGGGTATTGCATGGGTTTTTACCTACTTTGAGTGTTAGTATATTGCCAAATTCTAAGGATAGTTAGTGGTGTATTGCAGCACATTATTTACACACGTCTTCTTTGATTTGTGTTACACCACAACCCATTGTTATACTTTTGAGTTTTCATTTGTTGTGTCATGTTCATTAGGTCAATGGTCATGTTTCAAGAACTACTTGTATTAAGTTGTTACACTTAGTAGGCATTGTTCCTTTTATGTATCATAACTACATTTGTTTATAATACTACATACAAAAAAGAACCTGTTTCATGACAATCTAAAAAGAAAAACGTAAAAAAAATGCCGTGTTAAGCTATACAAAGTCTCCGATAAACATGTCGGAGGATTGCCAGCGAAACATACAAAAAAAAACGATATAATTAAAAACTTAAACTTGCGGCGCATTGACTGAGTCTGACAAGCTATAGCATAGTTAAATTACTGTGAAAAAATATTATGAAAAATTCGCCAGGTCTAGTCTGGGAGTTTTCGGCCGCGGCTAGTATCCACTCTATCGGTAAGGCCGTGGCACCACGGGAAAAAAAAATTCCCCGTGCTTTTCCGTTTCTCTATGTTGATTTGGCATAAGCATTGGCATTTTGGATTTGGCAAAAAGTGATCTCTACGTGATCAAATCAGAAATGAGGATATCTGTAGAAGAAACAGAGTAACCGACTTAGCCCAATGGGTTGCGAAGCTGAAGTGGCACGATTGCCCATCTCAAAGAAGGATTTAGGCCATGGTCCGTCATACTGTCCAAGTGTGGATGGGCATGACTTCACACACCTTTGAGAATATTATTGAGAACTCTGGGGCATAAAGGTCTCCTCACGATATTTTCCTTCACTGTTAAAGCATTTCATAAACGCACATAGCTCCGAAAAGTTAAAACGTGCCCGGGATCGAAGCCCCGACCTCCGATTGGAAGGCGGACGTCCCAACCACTAGGCTACCACAGTCTTGTTTTTAGGATTCAGTATTTCTGGAGATACGGAATCCTAAAAACAAGACTTACCTTCATATCCAGGTACCATAGGATGCTTGTAGACCGGGTCGCCGTTGCGAAACCTCGCGTTCACCAGATCGATCTCAGTTTGCGGTGGACGGAATATCTGATAAGAACACAAGTATTTCGATGATAACATCTCAATTGCATCTACACATGTCAGGTATTTCGAAAGTGATACGCGAAACTAGGTAAGCATATCCGTTATTTTAAGTTTTAACACGTTTTTATTTTTATTTTTATAGATTTACGATGCACGTTGTGAAGAAAGTTAATATTTATAGTAAGTATAACTAGATTCATTAATCATTAAAAAAATATATTACAATTAATTAATAATTTTGCTTACCTACATTTTTTCGGGAAGGCTATTATGTGCTGTGGGAACCCTCGTGGAAGGTATCACGCCTTCAGGTGTCTAGGTATACTGCATTCAATATTAACTTGAGACCGTCATGAGCAAAAACAATAGGATTACATTCGACATGCCACGTAAACAATAGGGGTAATAAACCAAACACTCATAGAACCCATTCATTTTTAAAGGAGCCGATTCAACCTTATATATTTTGCTGCAAATTAACCAGTGTTGATACTTTTGAATTCACCCGCCACGACTTAATCCTATTGTTAATGACGGTCTCAAGTGGAAACACGCCAGTTAATATTGAATGCACTATACTATTCCGTGTTAAAACAAGAAAATAGAAATTACTTGGAAATCGTCAGCAGTTCTATCAGACAACACAAGTCTTTCGGAATGGTTGACGCTGGGGTCCAACAGGATCTTGTGACTGGTCGAGCCATAAGTGTCGCCGATACGGTACTTGTAATCTGGACAGTGGCCGGTGTAACTAAAAGAAAGGGAAAGCATACGTAAAACCCTGAATCTATTTCATCTTCACGTGCCGATATATCAACGAAAAGCCATCCCGTGCGTCGATTGTCTATTTGTTCAAGCAATGTAGACTGTAGAGACTAAAGAATGGTCTATATCTACCATTCATCAGCTCCGATTCTATTGGTGGCTTTACGCTACAGCTAGTCAACCTATCGGAAGTTTCATCATCATTATTGTCATCCGATACACGTCCAATGTCAGACCCTACAAGAAACCGATCTCTTTTAGGGACTTCCACAGGCCACGGTCTTGCCCCGCCTGAACCCAGCGGCTCCCTGCGACTCGTTTGATGTAGACTGTCTATATTCTATTGGGTGGTCTGCTATCACTGCGCTTTCCGGTCACCATTTTGGAACTCCCAACGTCAATCGGTTTTGCGAACTATACTGTTCCGTGCCCATTGTAACTTCAGCTTCACAACCCATTGAGCTATGTCGGTTACTCAGACTCTACTACGGTCCTCCTCATTTCTGATTTGATCACGTAGAGAAACTCCAAGCATAGCTCTCTCCATCACCCGCTGAGTGACTCTAACCTTCCTTATAACTTAAAGGGCCCTTAACAGCATGGGCCCAATGACTTCTATGTATACTACATAGTACATACATAGAAGTCGTTGTATGGGCCTCATGAGGAAGCTCCGAAATGTACCGATAACCGAAGTTTAGCTCTACATCTAGTCTATTGGGTTTGACACTTAATACTTCCTTTTGGAGATCCTACTTTGTCGATAGGATGATATCTATATATAATATGATATTCAAAATAATTTCCTTATTTAGAAATCTGTGATGGTACCTAGCCGTCGCAACACAATCGCATGCCATAGAAAAGTTACCTAATTTTGTTTTAAGGAATATTGAGAAAGAAGATTCTTGGGAAGCGCTGGTACTTGTACCATTGAGTATTGCAATTTGCAATATCAGAATGACCATTTAAAACTTTTTATTCAGTTCAATCGTCTTAATTTTTTTTCTCATTCAATTAATCCACCCGATATTGGTTAGGTAATATCTTTAGCTGAGCAGATGAAGCAATCAGAAAGTGAAAACATCATGAAGTTTGGCCATGAACACGTCAACATAAAGGATATTTATATCGGGATTGGCGACCTGTGTGACACCGCGACATGATCATTAATTATCACATTCGATATCCTCTTATTTATAGCTTTGTTATGAAATTACGGCACAAAACGGGCATCGTTGACCAATCTTCATAATCATAAGGATTGATTGCGAAGCTTGATTAATTTTATGTTGGCCTGTCAGTTGACGATTGAAGGATTTCTTAAATAAGTATGTACCCCCCCTTGGACTACCTACTGTACACCTACTTACTTACTACAACTATAGCACTATAGCTTTTCGCTTTTTTGAATAAAAACATTAGGAAATTATTGTCCTTTCTTGTGGGTCAAATTAAATACTATATAATATGTAGACTACTATGCGATGGCAATCGGGGTATGAGGCGTGGGGATACCCCTCACACCCGCTCGCACTGAGTTAGCGCAGGGGCTGTGCGGGTGCGGTCCGTCGCTCACAGTGTGGTCCTCGGGTTGGTTGGCGTGCTGTGGTTCCGGCATGCCTCTGACGGTGTTCGGGAACACGTAGTACCCCAGTGGTGGGTCTACTGTGGCGGACATCCGCTGGCGGAGTAACGAGGCGTTGTTATAGTCCCTTGTGCTCCGTCGTTAGCGGTGGGGTGGAACCTTGTGAGGTTTTTAGTCGGTAGGAGTCCGACATAACCTCTGTGCACCCCCGTGTCCGGTGGTATCCATGATGGATTTTCTTCACGAGAAAAAAAAGGGGGCTGTGCCGGTGAGCGGGGCGTACCCTCCCCGATTGCCATTTCAACCTGTCGCGTACTGGTTATATTATAGTATAAAATAAAGTCGCTTCCCGCTGTCTGTATGTATCAACGCGTAGATCTTTTAAACTACGCAACGGATTTTAATGCGGCTTTCACTAATAGATAGAGTGATTCAAGAGGAAGGTTTAAAGGTATGGTTTAGTATTGGTTTGTGTTAATTTGTTGAAATATGACGATATTTGATCAAAATGTCGAAAGAATCACTCCTCACTGACACCACATTAGTATCTACATTGCACCCATGCGAAGCCGGGGCGGGTCGCTAGTTATCTAATAAAATCAAAGCATTATGGTAGCATTAAGATTAAAAGAAGTAAATACAAACCCGGGTATGTAGTGGGGTTGTGCAATGCTGACCAAATCCAACGCCATGATTTGAATGGGTAAAGCCGAACTTGATGAATGATGATAAAGATAACAGTTTTAACTCATAATTTGTTTAAATTAACGCCGATAAAGGAAATGTTATGAAATCAGCACATATTTTGATGGCTTTTCTTGTCATAGATTTGTCAAATAGGTTTTTATATTTTAAATGCAGGCTTTTTATAATGTCTAGGTACTAGATGATGCCCGCGACTTCGTCCGCGTGATAAAATGTTGGTATAAGAAGGTGACCTACTTATAGGACAATCGTCACCTTTGAGGTATAAATGCGAAAGTGTGTTTGTTTGTTGGTTTGTCCTTCGATCACGTCGCAGCGGTGCAACTGATTGACGTAATTTTTTGCATGGGTAGGTATAGATAAAGGCCTGGAGTGTGACATAGGCTACTTTTTATTCCGGAAAATTAAAGAGTTCCCACGGGATTTTTAAAAAACCTAAGCCCACGCGGACGAAGTCGCGGGCATCAGCTAGTTCAAGATGAAGCATGGACGTACCTATTAGGTCCATGTAAGGGGGTTAATCCAGTCCAAATTTCAGCCAAATCGGTTCAGTCATTGTGGCGTGAGCCGTGAAGGAGTAACAACATCCCATCAACATCCAAACTTTCACATTTATATTATTATTCAGATATTCAGATTAGTGATTACTATGGTCAAACCATTCACGTTCTGAAAGGAGACCTATGCTCAGTAGTGAGTCGGCGATGGGTTGAGGATGATGACAAGATTTTACAATTTTCCGCTTTCGCGAATACTAAAAGCAATGTGAACTACCAAGTACCAACCAACGCAATTTACAATATAAAAAAAGATAACGTAACGCAGGCTCTACCACGGGTGACCAAACGGCTTCGGGTTGAACGGATTCATTTCACTCACTCAAGCAATCACGGCTTGCCTTCGTTCACCCTTCAGTCAGGTCTTTTCGACTCGTTCGACCCGCCATATTGGTTTGAACCTCGGAGCGAGACGGTCGTGTTGGGGGCGCGGAAAAAAGTGACAGGCAGTTAACGATGAATCAAAACTTTCAGAACTCAACAGTTATGTGTTTAAATTTCACTAAAAGCTTATTTATTGTGTAGTGCGGATTGAAACAAGTTTTTTCAAGCTTAATTTCAAGTTGTAAGCATAATAATTTAGCCCATCGAGACTTCGGTGGGTTGAAATGCAAGCATTCCACGGCGTATATTGAACTTTACGTTTTTTTTTCGGTGCCGCTTTTCAATACGTTTGGAGTATTTTAAAGCTTTGAACTTTTATAAACTGTTGAAGTATTAAAAAAAAAACTATTTTTTCGCGCAGTGATTTTGTTATGGTGTTAAAAATACTGGTGACTACAAAGTTAGTTTCATTGAAGCTGATTACCGAAACATACAAGGTAAGGGTTTGAAGTTGTTTTATGGTCCTTATGGATTAATATAATAATTGGATTATTAACATATGGATAAAAACATTTAATTCAAACGAAACAATTAAAAAGTACGATAAAAATACTAGGTATGATTTAAAGTTTAAACCAGTAAGTTTATCTTGGTAAAGAACTAAAAACCTAAATGTAAATGGCAGAACCATTACAAACAATATCAGTGATTGTAAAAGTAAAGAATTAATCACAAATAAACAAAAACAAGGTACCTACCTGCCTAATTACTAAATGGTGAAAATTAGGCAAAAATATAGGTACCTATTCTCTAATTAATAACACTTACTAATAATAGTTTACACTAATGTTCTTTTGTTTAACGATTAAATTGATAATGCTATCATAGTATTAATCAGTAGGTAAATGATCATTTATTACATTAATTTATTATTTTAATTTCGTTGCTATGTAAATCCAAAATATATTATGTAGGTACCTAGCTACTCTATTGTCTCTATATTAGGGATACCAGAGTTTGAGATGAAATAGGGATAAGTCTCACTTAACATGATTCCCAATTTGTTAAAAAATCCTGATCATTCCAAAAAGAGTTTTGCTTTCTTGTTATTTATAAACACTTTCTAGATTAACATAGGCATTTATTTTTCGAAAATAAAATAATTAAGTAGATAGACATTTAATATCTTAAGTTTCGTACCTAAGTAGGTAGGTTAATCTTCAGAACCAAGTAGAATTATTTAAATACTTATAGCTTCGGCAACATAATCACGAATCAAAAATATTCTAGAAATATCTCAAGACCTACGTATCTTATCTAAGGCATATCTTACCACAGACTTACCGCGATTATCGGGGAAAATAATATGCTTAGCAAAACAATGTTTTTTCCACTATCATTATGAGATAAACGTGACGATTGATGTTTACATTTTATTGCCTACTGGTGTCTACTATAATTATCACTAGTAGGTGAGTTTAAGTATACCTACATATATTTTTCCTTTTCCAAAATTAAACTTAAGCCAGAAATTATTACCTATGTTCAAATCAAACAACTCATTCGCTCTACAATTTTAATATATTATGTACAAGTCATTAATGATATCAGATGTTTATATATATGTCAATGTACTCACAAGTACTTTTAATTTATCTCAAAGCAAACTGGGTCGATATAATATGTATGCTACCTACTTATGTAGTCTTATCCTCACCTTCGGTATCCATGACAACACATGAGTCAAACATACGGGTTCTTTACGCTGTTGGATTGTTGATAAAATTATCAATGCAATTCGCCTACATTTAGAGGACGTCTGAACTTACGGGGTTTCACAAGATATCAATAAGTAAAATAAAACAATAACAAACCAGAAATTTAGCTATAAATTATCTACGATCGAGTCAACGTATTCTATAATCTGAACACATTTCAACAAAGAAATCAGTTCATTATAATTTAAATATTGGTGCAAGTTTATAGAAAATGTTGAAATACATACATGAACTCTTGCATTTTGAGCGCTCATTATATTTCTAACGGTTTGCGAATTTACATAAATTCACGCTTCAGCAATCGCCTATATTCTTAAAAGCATGAAGAACTAAAATCTTACGGAATCATTCGCGTGATTAGTATCGGTTCACGGCCAGTACGGGACGGTGTTAACCGGTTCGGAAGAGTCGGTTTGCGATTCGAAAAAAGAAGGCCCGTGGCCGTTGAATTTCGAGGTCGTAACCCAATTGGGGACCAGTCACAGGTAAGCTTTGTAGTACACTTTCTCCGATGCGTAACGCGCCCAGACTTGGACGTTTCACTTAGTCTACAGGTGATCTGGTGATAAGCATGCGATTTAATGCTTCATAAACACATGTACAAGAAATCTCACAGGTGTTCGCGAACTAATCCACAACTACTTGCTTGAAAGTTTCATAGACACACTTCCCAGTCAAAATCAAAACTACACCAGCATCACATTTTTTCGTATCCAAATAATGGAAAAATCATTATTAGTTCCTGCTTTACAAGTTCTATTCATTAATGCTATTGATTAAATGTATTGCGGTCAAAATGATAGTTAGCGGACGCAGACATCGATAATTAAGTCTTCAAAGACTACGTAATTAGATGTCTGAGTGTTCGAAACGCAAGTTGGAATTAGTAGCAATATATGACCTTCGATATTCGGTTTCCAATTTCGTATCATTAAGTGGTATTTACTTGGAGAAAAATCCAGAGAGTTAAACGTAAAATTACGTACAGGTTTTGAGAAACATTAAGATAATGATTGCCAATCATTTGAAGTAATAGCAGAGATACAACCAGTTTTTTGACTGGTTTAGGGTCGCAAAAAAAATTAACCGCAGTTCTGAAAAAACCGTCCAGATTTCTTATCAAGATTGTGAACATAAACCAATTAGAGATAATGTTTAGAAGTTAGGGTATAACAAATATATGCCATAACTTATCATGTACTGTTGAAAAATGTTTAGTAGACGTGCTTGAATTTTTTTCCTTATTTCTGGAAATTACTTAAAGGTTACTTATAATAGTAAAGTATAAGAACACATATTCGCTTATTTGATTTGTCTGTTATAAAGATGACGGCATTCTTTTGAACAAAAAAGTGAAGAGAATACCTCGACAACAATAACAGTTACGTCAAGTATCGATCATTCATTGACAGTAGCACAATATACATAATGAAGCATCTGTAATTCTGCATTTAGTTTCATTCTTTGTGTCAATTCTATAATAGACTTATTTTTATTGGTGGATAACTCGGTCGGTGCACAGCATGCGGTCAAAAACCCAGCCCGTATGGATATTATAATAGAAATCATATTAGAAATCTCCCGCACCCCGAATGCGTTCGCTTTCAACCTACAAAAATGTTACCCAAAAATGCCCACATGGCGTGCGTTTCAGAAATTATCGCTCAGGAAATCGTTCGGTATCAACTATAATAAATAAAACTACTTAGTGTAACAACTATCCATATTATAAATGCCAAAGTGTATTGTTTTGTTGGTTTGTCCGTCAATCACACCGCAACGGCGCAATGAATCAGTGTGATTCTTTACATGGATATATTTAAAGTCCAGGGGAGGATACTTTTTATTTCGTAAAATCAAAGAGTTCGCACGACTTTAAACTTTAAAAACCTAAATCCACGTAGACAAAGTCGCGGGCATTCTCTAATAAAATTAGAAACCAATGTGAATGAGGCTTTAGTATTTAGATTTTTGCATATGAATGCACGGCCGTATTATTTTTCAAGCGCGAAGAGTTCAATCATATTTTACATAAATAATTTTACGGTGTGATCAGCGGCAGATTTAGAAAGCGTTGATGTTTTCTAATTTTTAACACAATTATGCGATCAGACATATTATTTATTACTTGGTATTTCAATTTTAACTAAGACACTTTCATATTTTACTCGCTTGTTTATTAAAATGAAACCATTTAGCTATTATAGAGGTAATACTAAAATAGGTATGAAATTTAAAAAACACAATAACGCTTATTGTGTTTTTTAAATTTCTCAATACAGGTTCATTAAAATAACATTAGGCAAGCTAAACAAACAAAACTAAGTAAATATTTACATAATTATGACGCATAATTAGAAATATACGCTTCAAAAACAACTTAATTTGAAATTGGCCTCTATTAATTTATTTTTAGAAACAAAAATATCTACCTACTTACTTCTATTATATTATAACAGTACATTAATACCTAATAAATTTAAACATTATACAAATTGAAAAATTACTCACACTTAACAGAAACAAACTAACTTGAATATATTTAAACGGTTATGGTCACCCTAATTTTAAAGCTTCTTTTTTCAAAATCATTTATTTTACCATTTCACCAAATATTTTGCTCTTCAAAGAATAAGATTCATAAGTGCAGGACTTTTTTCACTTTAGGAGTTTCATACACCATGATGATACATATTATAGATGTAATCGAGGTATGAGGGGGTGGAAGAGGGGGGGGGGGGGCACACACACACGTCAGCCGCGCTCGCCCGCACCGGGTTAGCGCGGGGGCTGTGCGGGTGTGCGGGGCGTTCCTTCCCCGATTGCTATCTCGATCTGTCGCGTACTTAGGTATACTTCATTATGAAATCGCCTTAATAACTGTCTGTTGGTCACACAGCGTGAAGTTAAAATTAAGTAGGTAAGTAGTTAGAGAAACGATCATTGGCCAACCTAAATATTGTATTTGGTAAGCCAGTGGTCTCTTGAAAAAAAAACTTGTTTCTTTTTGTTATCTTGC